>NC_140988.1:245281286-245509164 GCF_052327205.1 Somniosus microcephalus
GCGTCGATGACATGGCCTAGGTACTCCACTGATGGCTTGAAAAATTTGCATTTGTCCTTGCGAACGCATAAGCCACATTCTTCAAGTCTTCCCAGTGTCTTCGTCAGGTTCTGCAGATGCTCATTGTCGTCCTTTCCTGTGACAAGGATATCGTTGAGATAACATTGTACCCCTGTAATGCCGCTTAAGATCTGGTCCATAGCCCGCTGAAACAATGCTGGTGCTGATGTTATACCAAAGGGTAGGCGGCAGTACCTGTAGAGGCCCTTGTGGGTGGTGATGGTGAGGTACTTCTGTGAGTCCTCTTCTACATGTATCTGCAAGTAGGCTTGGCATAGATCAATCTTGCTAAACTTCTGACCGCCTGCTAGACCCGTGAAAAGATCTTTAATGATGGGGAGGGGGTACTGTTCAGCTGAGAGCACAGGATTCACTGTTACTTTGAAATCTCCACATAGCAAACCGCGCCGTCACTCTTCATCACTGGTACCACGGGCGTGGCCCACTCACCGTGCGAAACCGGCACCAGGACGCCGATCTTTGGTCTGAGGGCGTAGGGAACGTTCCTGGCCTTCAGGAATCGTGGCTGGCT
Organism: Somniosus microcephalus; assembly: GCF_052327205.1. Lineage (NCBI taxonomy): Eukaryota > Metazoa > Chordata > Chondrichthyes > Squaliformes > Somniosidae > Somniosus > Somniosus microcephalus. The sequence continues at coordinate 245,281,879 of NC_140988.1, forward strand.
GTCAGGCTTCACCTTGAGTTTGACCGTAATCCCCTTCATACTCCCCAATTCTCCGTCAAAGACAGCCGCATGCTTTGTCAACACTGCCGCTAGCCCCGCCTCTTCGACTGACACCGCATTCACTTTTTTCCAATCCAGATGAATTTTCTCCAACCATGGCCTGCCCATCAGGGATGGATAGTTACCCTTGACCACGTAAATTGGCAGCATCACAGTTTGTCCATTAAGCTCCACCTTGACCTCCGTCTTACCCAGCATTGGGACTGTTTCCCCAGTGTAGGTCATTAAGATGAGCTTGGCCGGCGTCAGTGATAGGTGGTTCCGTTTTTCTTTGAATAGCTTCTCTGAAATCAATGAGACAGCGGCCCCCGTATCCAGCTCCATTTTGACCGGTATTCCCTCTCGTAGTGGAGTGACTCCATAGCCTGATGAGCCTCCATTCACCATTAACACATGGAGATTCAGCTCCCCATCAGAGTCTGTGTCACTGTCTTCCTGTTCTTGTTTCACCATGTGTAGGTTTTTCTTTTTAGAACGCCAGTTGGATGTGTTTCCTTGTTTGTTTTTGTGTGTCTCTGTGTAGGATTGTTTGCTTTGCCCTTTACACACACTTTCAATGTGTCCTTTCTTTTCACATTTCCGACAGGTCAGGTCTTTACACCAGCAGTCAGATGGCTGATGACCTGACCTTCCACATCTGTAAAACTCTCTGGCGCCCCTTGCATGCTTATCCGGTGTAGCTGCTACCCTGTGCACTCTTGTTGCAGCCCCCAACAGCTGTGCATCTTTAGCTGCTAACTCCTTAGACACAGCGAGCTCCACTGCTGATTTAAGCATCAGTTTGTCAGTCATGAGCAAGCGCTTCTGTGTTGCTTCACATCTTAATCCACACACAAACCTATCATGGACAGTGTCATTTAGAGTTTCACCAAACTCACAATGCTCAGTTAGCTTCTTTAGCACTGCAACATATTCGGCTATGGGCTCACCCTCCCCTTGGTTTCGTTTGTGAAACCTGAACCTCTCGGCAATCAGCAGCGGCTTGGGTGCGAAATGTGTTTCCAAAACTTCCGCAATCTGATCATATGTCTTAGCACCGGGCTTATCCGGGTGCATCAAACTCCGTAACAAGCCAAATGTTTTTGCTCCGATCACACTGAGGAATGTCGCCACTTTCACGTCATCTTTAATGCCATTTGCAGTCACAAAAAATCCGAAACGCTCTGTATAAGCACTCCATTGCTCTGCCGTTTCATCAAATGGTCCAAACGCTCCGGTTAGCATAGCCATTTTGTTTTCTTTTTTTTTCTTTACAGTCCTTTTCCTCCACTTTTTAAAATTTTTTTACAGTCCTTTTCCTCCACTTCGTTTCACTGTATCGTTACTCTCCCCCTTCTTATTTGTGTAACACACGAACCACCACCTTTACGAGGCGATTGCATCAGCACTAAACTGCGGGCGCGCCATTAAGAAAAGACAGGATCTTCTTACTTTAAACAACGCCGATTCCAGCGCAAAGTGATGCGCAAGTCTGTCATCCTCGTCGCCAGTTTTGTTGTGCCTCAAGGGGTTTTATACCCTTACCTATATAACAATTAAGAAGGACTCCAGGGTGGAGAGTTTAGTTAACAGCCATTTTATTTACAATGTGCTTCTTCACTCAATGCACTACATTTCACATAGTGCATTGCAAATCACCACTACAGTATCACATGTGGGACAATTCTAATACACATTCAAAATACACAACAATTTCCATAATTACAGACTCAAGATAAGTCTATGGAGGCCACTAGTGGTGGGAAAGGAGAATTGCCAGTAAGTCATATTTAAAGAGGAAAACACAATTAAAGGAGAGTATCACAACAGGGCGACAAATATTCTGAAAACCTTTGGAAAGTCTCAAAAGGCATGTCAATTAATTAATAGAATTTGCCAAGACTGAAGGGGCAGGAAATTGAACCCAGCAGCTGATCCCTTGTTTGAAGGTTTCTGAAGCCGAGGTGGTGCTGAGGTAAGTAGTCATGAGGGGGATTTCCTCTGTGCCCATTTAGGTCAGCTTTGCAACATGCCTACAAAGAGGTGCAAGTATGTTTAATGCTACAACTGATCATTACTGTTCCTGCATGCGCTAGTCCTATGGCACTGCTCTCAATTTGTCTCTCTGCTGTCCAAGGGCAGTAGACAGAAGGCTGGAAACTATAGACCGGTTAGCCTAACATCTGTGGTAGGTAAAATTTTGGAGTCCATTATTAAGGAGACAGTAACAGGACATTTGGATAATCATAATTTAATTGGACAAAGTCAGCATGGTTTTATGAAGGGGAAGTCATGTTTGACAAATTTGCTGGAGTTCTTTGAGGAAGTAACATATAGGGTGGATAAAGGGGAACCAGTGGACGTAGTGTATTTAGACTTCCAGAAGGCATTTGACAAGGTGCCACACAAAAGATTATTGCTTAAGATAAAAAATCACGGGATTGGGGGTAATATTCTGGCATGGATAGAGGATTGGCTATCTAACAGAAGGCAGAGAGTTGGGATAAATGGTTCATTCTCAGACTGGCAATCAGTAACTAGTGGTGTTCCGCAGGGGTCAGTGCTGGGTCCCCAACTCTTTACAATCTATATTAACGATTTGGAGGAGGGGACCGAGTGTAACATATCAAAGTTTGCAGATGGTACTAAGATGGGAGGGAAAGTAGTGAGTGAGGAGGACATAAAAAACCTGCAAGGGGACATAGGCAGGCTAAGTAAGTGGGCAGAGATTTGGCAGATGGAATACAATACTGGAAAGTGTGAGGTTATGCACTTTGGCAGGAAAAATCGGAGAGCAAGTTATTATCTTAATGGCAAGAAATTGGAAATTACTGAAGTACAAAGGGATCTGGGGGTCCTGGTGCACGAAACTCAAAAGGTTAGTATGCAGGTGCAGCAAGTGATTAAGAAGGCCAATGGAATGTTGGCTTTCATTGCTAGGGGGATAGAATATAAAAATAGGGAGGTATTGCTTCAGTTGTACAAGGTATTGGTGAGACCGCACCTGGAATACTGCGTACAGTTTTGGTGTCCATACTTAAGAAAGGACATACTTGCTCTTGAGTCAGTACAAAGAAGGTTCACTCGGTTAATCCCGGGGATGAGGGGATGGACATATGAGGAGAGGTTGAGTAGATTGGGACTCTACTCATTGGAGTTCAGAAGAATGAGAGGCGATCTTATTGAAACATATAAGATTGTGAAGGGGTTGGATCGGGTGGATGCGGGGAGGATGTTCCCGATGATGGGTGAAACTAGAACTAGGGGGCATAGTCTTAGAATAATGGGCTGCTCTTTCAAAACTGAGATGAGGAGGAACTACTTCACTCAGAGGGTGGTAGGTCCATGGAATATGCTGCCCCAAAAAGCTGTAGAAGCTACATCATTACATAAATTTAAAACAGAAATAGACAGTTTCCTAGAAGTAAAGGGAATTAAGGGTTACGGGGAGCGGGCAGGAATTTGGACATGAGTCTAGGTTCGGATCGGTCATGGCCCTGTGGGTAGCGGAGCGGGCGCAGGGGCCGTGTAGCCTGATCCTGCTCCTATTTCGTGTGTCTAATTCTGTTAGAGTCAGGAGATGGTTCTGTGATAGTAGATTGGCGGTTAGGATCAGATCAGCCATGATCTTATTGAATGGCGGAGCAGGCTCGAGTGGCCGATTGGCCTACTCCTGCTCCTATTTCTTATGTTCTTATGTTCTTATGTTCTTAAAGAGAAGACTGATCAGCAAAATATTTCCCAGGTGGGCCTGCAGAAATAGTTGGTGTGGCCAATTGGTCACCACTGGCCATTTGTCATGCTGGCCCAGAAAAAATAAACTCTCAGAACAAAGGGGAAATACAAATTTTAAAAAAATGATTGTTCTAACTGTGTTATTCTGTATGTTACAGTTTCTTCACCCTGTGCTTCCCCTCGTGACTGTGCGGTATTTCCTTAAGCTGTACCTCCTGCATCATTTCCTGCAGATCTCATCCTCTGTAAAGGGAGATCTCCTCCCTCTTCCATGGCAACTTGCACTTGCTTCAGATAAGTCCGCAGAGTGAAATTTAACTTTGCTGGGGGCGCAAAATGGGTGGTAGCAGTTCAGCCGCTCAATATACAACCCGCCTGATTTTCCTTCCCACTGACTTCAACCGATCTGCGACTGTCCATTTTGCACCTCCCTCGCACATGGAATGCAGAGTGGTCTGTATTATATATGGGTCATTTTCTGTGGTGCTCATTGCTATGGCAACTGGGCCTACTTGTCAGGGCGAGGCTGGTTCTGGACCCAAGTGCAGACAGATGAGGCACGAAGCAGGTGTGCAGTCTTAAATAAAAGTACTTTACTAGAATCACACAGGTAAACAGCTACAAACATAGGAGCTCAAGACAAGCTACCACTAGGCAAACGGCTTGTCAAGACTGAGCACAGAGGGAAGAAACCACAGAACTTAAATACAAGCAAAAACAGGTGGAACCAATAAACCTGATAAAAGGCAGTTAAGTAATAAACACAGGAGAAACTAGTAACAATTAGCAAAGGGAAAAAAGCAAGTGAAGGTGGCATCTAGGGGTTACTGAGGGAACTAACCAGCACCCTCACATGAACCCCTCCCCTAGGAGCGGCTCCTGCCATTCCTCCTGGATGATCAGTGTGGCGACGGTGAAAATCCAAAATGTCCCAGGCCGGAACCCAGGAACGCTCTTCAGGACCATAACCCTCCCAGTCGACCAGGTATTGAATGCTCCTCCTAACCCGGTGACTATCAAGGAGGAGACGGACAGTGTAGGCTTGCTGACCATCAATCATGCAGGGCGGGGGGGGGGAGGTCTGGAAGCAGGAACCAAGGGACTGGTAAGTACTGGCTTGAGGTGAAAGACGTGGAACGTGGGATGTATCTTCATCGACCGAGGAAGGAGGAGCCGGTAGGCCACAGGGTTTACTTTTTCCAAAATCCTAAAAGGTCCGATGAACCGGGGAGCCAACTTGCGGGACTCCACATGGAGCGGAAGATTCCGGGTAGACAGTCAGACCTTCTGTCCGGTCCGGAACAGAGGAGCTGGGCAGCGGTGTCGGTCAGCCTGCACTTTCTGCCGAGAAGAAGCGAGCTGCAAGGCGGATGGGATCCTCCTCCAGGTACGGCGGCAGCGTTGGACGAACCCCTGGGCAGCCGGGACTCCTACCTCCCTCTCCTGTTCAGGGAAGAGTGGCGGTTGGAAGCCATATTGACATTCGAAAGGTGAGAGGCCAGTGCAGGAGCTCTGAAGGGCATTGTGCGTATACTCCGCCCAGACCAGATACTTGCTCCAGGTGGAAGGATTGGAGGACACAAAGCTTCTTAGCACCCTCTCCAGATCTTGGTTGGTTCTCTCAGTCTGGCCGTTAGACTGTGGGTGGAACCCAGAGGAGAGACTGACGGAAGCACCCAGGAGGGAACAAAAAGCCTTCCAGAACCTGGATGAGAACTGGGGACCACGGTCAGAGACGACATCCAGGGGCAAGCCATGGAGGCGGAAGACATGCTGGACAACCAGCTGGGCAGTCTCTCTGGCAGAGGGAAGCTTGACAAGAGGGACGAAGTGAGCAGCCTTGGAAAAACGATCGACCACAACTAGGATGGTAGTGAATCCCTCAGATGGAGGTAGCCCAGTGACGAAATCCAGGGCGATATGAGACCAGGGACGGCTGGGGATGGGCAAGGGATGCAGGAGACCAAGCAGAGGTTGTTGGGATGTCTTGTTCTGGGCACAGACAGGACAAGCAGAGACAAAGGCCCGGGTGTTGGCTTCAATAGAGGGCCACCAGAACCTCCTCTTAAGGAACTCGAGAGTCCGACGGATCCCAGGATGACCAGTCAATCGAGAAGAGTGCCCCCATTGAAGGACCTGGGCGCGCACCTGATTGGGAACATAAATGCTATGAGGAGGGCCTCCTCCAGGGTCAGCCTCCTGACATTGGGCCCCTCGCACCACAGTCTCAATCTCCCATGCGACGGGAGCAACGATGCAGGAACTGGGGATGATAGGTTCCGGGGTCCGGTCCTTTTCTGAGGGGTCAAACTGGTGAGAAAGGGCATCCGGTTTGAGGTTCTTAGACCCTGGGTGGTAAGACAGGAGAAAGGAATTTTCAGGCTGCGCACAAGGGTGGCATTGATAAGACAGCCAGCGGCCCCGGAGTCAACAAATGCCTGGAGGTTGTACTGTTGTCCCTCCCAAGAGAGACGAGCGGGAAGCAGGGTTTGGAAGACAGAAGGGGTAGGAGAAGGGATTTGATCTGTCAGTATTTTCCTAATCCTCCTGGCTTTTTCCTGATGCTCAGGGCATGTGGCTCTGAGATGGCCAGACAGGCCACAGTAAAGACAATGCCCCTCTCCCAATCTCCTCTGTCTCTCAAACTGGGAGAGCCGAGTTCTGCCGAATTGCATAGTTTCCTCTTCGGTGCTAACAGGTGGACTCGGGGGTACTTGGAAACTCTTGGTCAGATTCGAAACACCGGAAGATCTCACCTCTGTGAAAGTAGTGAATCTCCTCTCTCTACCATGCTCCCGGAGGCGGTTATCCACTTTGATGGCAAGGGAGATGAGCGTGTCAAGGTCCTCCAGAACCTCTCTGGATGCCAGTTCATCTTTGATAGATTCGGAAAGGCCATGAAGAAACATGGAGAGAAGGGCCTCGGTGTTCCAGCGGCTTTCCGCAGCGAGTGTGCGGAACTCAATGGCGAAGTCGGCTATGCTGTAGTTGCCCTGGCGGAGATTCAAAAGTCTCTTAGCTGCCTCCCGTCCACTCACAGGATGGTCAAAGACTTTGCTCATCTCTTCGGTGAAAAGGAGAATGTCCGAGCAGACGAAAGATTGCTGCTCCCAGATAGCGGTAGCCCAGGCGAGAGCTTTTCCCGAGAGTAGTGATATGATGAACGCTACCTTAGAGCGGGGTGATAGGAACATGGAGGGTTGGAGTTCAAAAACTAGGAAGCACCGGGTCAAGAAGCCGCGACACTTGCCTGGATGACCATCATAGCGCTCTGGCGTGGGTAGGCGAGGCTCTCGGTGAGTCTGGAGGTCACCGACCGGTGGGGTAGTACCCAAAGGAACTGACTGAGGAGGAACATCCTGAGCAGAAGCCACAGCGGCTGGGTGTTGAATGGTCTGAGTCCACATATTTACCTTGTCTGAAATGCTTTGGAGAAGTTGCTCAAGGCGGCCGAGGAAAGCACCTTGATGGGAGAGAATAGAACGAAATTCCTCCATCACTGCTGGGTCCATACTGGCTCAGTCGTGCTATCAGGGCGAGGCTGGTTCTGGACCCAAGTGCAGACAGACGAGGCAAGAAGCAGGTATGCAGTCTTAAATAAAAGTACTTTACTAGAATCACACAGGTAAACAGTTACAAACATAGGAGCGCAAGACAAGCTACCACTAGGCAAACAGCTTGTCAAGACTGAGCACAGAGGGAAGAAACCACAGAACTTAAATACAAGCAAAAACAGGTGAAACCAATAAACCTGATAAAAGGCAGTTAAGTAATAAACACAGGAGAAACTAGTAACAATTAGCAAAGGGAAAAAAACAAGTGAAGGTGCCATCTAGGGGTTAGTGAGGGAACTAACCGGCACCCTCACACTATTAACATGTAATCACAATCCTCAGGTGCAAGGACATGAGATTTTGATCTCACACTTGAGAGGTCTAACAAAGAATTGATGGACTGAGATATTGTACCCCGTTGACAGGTGAGGAAATGTCACGGGATATTCAACCCAGCTGTTTCTGTATAGATTGGGGAGCTTCATTAAAAGGCATGATGGGGGATAGGCAATGGCTAACATTTAAGGAATGAATGCATGAATTGCAACAGTTATACATTCCTTTCTGGTGCAAAAACACAAAAGGAAAAGCGGCCCAACCATGGCTAACAAAATAAATTAAGGATAGAATTAGATCCAAAGAGGAGTCACATAAAGTTGCCAGAAAAAGTAGCAAGCCTGAGGATTGGGAGCAGTTTAGAATTCAGCAAAAAAGGACCAAGAGATTGATTAAGAGGGGAAAAATACAGTATGAGAGTAAACTTGCAAGGAACATAAAAGCAGACTGTAAAAGCTTCTATAAGTATGAAAAATAAAAAGATTAGTGAAAACAAATGTAGGTCCCTTACAGTCAGAAACTGGAGAATTTATAATGGAGAGCAAGGAAATGGCATGGCAATTAAACAAATACAGTACTTTGGTTCTGTCTTCATGGAAGAGGACACAAATAACTTCCCAGAAATGCCAGGGAACCAAGGGTCTAGTAAGAAGGAGGAATTAAAGGAAATTAGTATTAGCAAAAATATAGTGCTGGAGAAATTAATGGGACTGAAAGCCAATAAATCCCCAGGGCCTGATAATCTGCATCCCAGAGTACTAAAAGAGGTAGCCATGGAAATAGTGGGTGCATTGGATGTCATCTTCCAAAATTCTATAGATAATGGAACAGTTCCTGCAGATTGGAGGGTGGCGAATGTAACCCCACTATTTAAAAAAGGAGGGAGAAAGAAAACAGGGAACTACAGACCGGTTAGCCTAACATCAGTAATAGGGAAAATGCTAGAGTCTATTATAAAGGATGTGATAACAGGGCACTTAGAAAATATCAACGGAATTTGACAAAGTCAGCATGGATTTATGAAAGGGAAATCATGTTTGACAAACCTACTAGAGTTTTTTGAGGATGTAACTGGTAGAATAGATATGGGAGAACCAGTGGATGTGGTGTATTTGGATTTTCAGAAGGCCTTTGATAAAGTCCCACATAAGAGGTTAGTGTGCAAAATTAAAGTACATGGGATTGGGGTAATATACTGGCATGGATTGAAAATTGGTTAACAGACAGGAAACAGAGTGTAGGAATAAATGGGTCTTTTTTGGGGTGGCAGGCGGTGACTAGTGGGGTACCGCAGGGATCAGTGCTTGGGCCCCAGCTATTCACAATATTTATCAATGATTTGGATGAGGGAACCAAATGTAATATTTCCAAGTTTGTGACGACACGAAACTAGGTGGGATTGTGAGTTGTGAGGAGGGTGCAAAGAGGCTTCAAGGCATTTTAGACAAGTTGAGTGAGTGGGCAAATACTTGGCAAATGTAGTATAACGTGGACAAATGTGAAGTTATCCACTTTGGTAGGAAAAACAGAAAGGCAGAGTATTATTTAAATGGTGATAGATTGGGAAATGTTGATGTACAAAGGGACCTGGGTGTCCTTGTACACCAGTTACTGAAAGCAAACATGTAGGTGCAGCAAGCAGTTAGGAAGGCAAATGGTATGTTGGCCTTCATTGCAAGAGTATTTGAGTACAGGAGCAGGAATGTCTTCCTACAGTTATACAGGGCCTTGGTGAGACCACACCTGGAGTACTGTGTGCAGTTTTGATCTCCTTACCTAAAAAGGATATACTTGCCATAGAGGGAGTGCAGCGAAGGTTCACCAGACTGATTCCTGGGATGGCAGATCTGTCGTATGAGGAGAGATTGGGTCGACTAGGCTTGTATTCACTAGAGTTTAGAAGAATGAAAGGGGATCTCATTGAAACGTATAAAATTCTGACAGGGCTAGTCAGATTGGATGGAGGGAGGATGTTTCCCCTAGCTGGGGGGTCTAGAGCAAGGGGGTCACAGTCTCAGGGTACAGGGTAGGACGTTTAGGACTGAGATGAGGAGACATTTCTTCACTCAGAGGGTGATGAACCTATGGAATTCTCTACCACAGGAGGCTGTGGAGGCCAAGTCACTAAATATATTTAAGAAGGGGATAGATAGATTTCTAGACACATAAGGCATCAAGGGGTATGGGGAGAAAGCGGGAATATGGTATTGAGATAGAGGATCAGCCATGATCATATTGAATGGCGGAGCAGGCTCGAAGGGCCGAATGGCCTACACCTGCTGCTATTTTTCTATGTATAATGAAACCAGACATGGCAGGGGTAATTTAACAAATCTGTGTTCTCAATGTGGAATTTTGCCCAATGGGAGCACAAATTTGTAAAATTACTCCTCACCCTCCAGGCATCACAGTCCAGACATCACACTTTAGTTAAAGGACCAAACTGAATAATTTTTATAAAAATACAAAAAGTGAACGAACGATAGGGATGGAATTTTCACAGAATTCTACCGATCTGCTGCTTTACTTTGAAGATCAGCATTACCCCCACTGTTTCTCCAGTGGTTCTGCCAAAATTACACCAGGAGATTGGGAGAATCCCTGCAGAAATTCTTGGCAATAATCATTTTCTGTTGGTTTTACTGACCTTGAGTAAACCTGGCCACTCCCCAAAAGCAGATCCAAGCAGTTGCCAATCTACACAAAACAACTATAGTAGTTAGTTTTTAATTTGCCTATTTAGACCACTTCCCACAGGCAGTATCTGAACAGTGGCCTTAAATGGACAGGCCAAGCTAGTCATAGGGCTTGATATGCCAGGCTCTGTCACTGGACGGGCTGTGGAACAGGACTCCAGGCTGCCAACTGCTGAAGATGTTGATTTTATCCCAAATCCTAGGGATGGGGTCATTTTAATAATTGGGCAGGCAATTTGCACCTGTTTGCACAACAGAGCCGTCTGTCCCATGTGCTACCAGAAAATTGTAATTGATTTATACATTTTAATGCTTCCAGCATTCAAAGGTAATCAATCCCCTGATTACCTTTGCTCACTGAAATCATGGGAATCCATGCCGATTCTCAGCAAACATGGTTTCCTCTGGGCCTAAGAAGCATTTGGGTGGAATTCCTTGGGTAGCCTGGGATTACACCTAAACACGACCCTAAGCTGGACTTGGGGGAGAGGCAGATGGTAGACTCCCTCCCTCTGCTCTGATCGCAATTTGGAATGCAACTTAAAGGGGGTGGGGATTCGGCGGATCTGGGTTGCACCCAGATTTCTGGTCCCCCACAGACAATCCGTCTGAATTTTGGCCCCTAAGCATTAAAGCCATTGTCCAAAGCTCATTCTATCTGTAATGCCATAGGAGAGCAGCTTATTTGTGAAATTAATATGGCAAGGAAGCCAGAGATAGCATTGAGATTAAATTCAGCATTTTGTGCTAACACAATGCATAAAAGGAAAAATGCACTTGTAGGAAAGCAAACTACAAATACTAATGAAGATCAAATATTGACAATGAACTATATACTACTTAACATTATCTGCAAGGAATAAAGGAACAAATTGTGTCGCAACACATCAAACCACATTCCTCACAACTGCAAGAATGAGTAACAGACCCCATCAACCAAGGTTGCTTTTTTCGAGGAGTTGTGATGATAGTGGTTTTGAATGGAAGGGGTACAATGTTTGAGGAAAGTGAACCATTTATAATGTAAGCTACCATGAGGGCCAGAAAGTGCAGTTGGGTGGTCAGCAGCTTAGTGGAAATTGGGGTCAAAAGAACAGAAGGTGCGTCTCGGGGTCCAGATGAGCTCTGAGAGGGCATAAGGGGAGTTGGGAGATATACTACAGTGAGGTGGGGTCCAAGTTGAGGTTTGACTTGCTGGGCAAGGGGAAGGTAATGAAACAGCAAACACAGCTGAATGCATGGTCCTAATCTTAGTAAGAAAGAGCTCAATGAGCGCTTCGCATTTGTTGTTCGTGGTGAGGGTGATTGGGGTGGGGGGGGGTCAAGGGAGGGGGGTTGAAGGAGGTAATAGACAGTGGAGAAAAGAAGCCAGGGTTATTTTTGCTCTCCAGGGTGATCTTAGAATAGTGAGCAGTTTTGGCACAGTAGAATGAGGTCCGATGTAGTCCAACCATATCTGGTGATGAATGGCTAGGCCAGTTGTGCATCAGATATGCTCAAGTCTGTGCCTCTTGGACCTGAGGGGGTGAAAATAGGGGCCATACCAGGGAAATGGTCAGGATTGGAGACAGTGAAGATTTTGCTGGGGACAATGGCATCAAAGGTGGAAGTGAGGTAGTGGATGAGCAGCTCAACAGCTGCAGAAATATCATGGTAAATGGAAAGCTAAAAACTTAAGATTTTGAAAGTGCAGTTGTAAGCGACTTAGGGCAGTGTTTGTTCGAGGAATGGGTGCAAAAGAAAGTGGGGTTGGAATGGTGTAGGGGAATTTGGATAGTGAAAGATACAAGGAATTGGCCAGAGATGGCCTTATTTGTGATCAACTTTATGAGAGTAGAGAGACCATGTGAGATGGCGAGGTCAAGGTCTTGGCCATTAATATGAGTAAGAGAGTGATAAGGATAGTCAACTCAAATATAAAGAAATGTAAAAAATATAAAACTGTTTCATACCAAAATTAAATAGTGAAATCACACCAACTCAAATGATTAAACATAAAAAGTGCATTACACAAATTCAAACAGTGAAATAAACTCAACAAATGAAAATCTCAAAGTGACGGTTTGGATAGCCTGCATTAACATATCAGAAATAAAAATGCCACAATGTCATAATGTTCAAGAAATTACTGACCTTAATCAAAACATAGTCATCAGTTATTCATTGATTACTGGAAGAAAATGAAATGTAAAAATCTATCAAGCAAAATAATCCGGTTAAACCATAAATACACCCAAAATTACTTCATGCAATCAGCTATATTAGCAAAGTTTTATATGTGGAAATCAGAAAACAAATTATTGATAGTGATAATAAAAATCTTATTATGTATTTTTAAAGTTGTGACTCTTTCAGTCTGAAAAAGGTCCAATATCTTATCATTGAAGAACAATTTAAAGTTTACTAACGTTGTTTAAGAATGTTACAAAAATCAGCATGCTTTGCAATTATTTTCAATATTAGAAATCATAGATTCATAGAATGATACACCACAGAAGGAGACCATTTGGCCCATTATGCCTATACTAGCTCTTTGAAAGAGCTATCCAAATAGTTCCACTTCCCTACTCTTTCCCCATAGCACATCAAATTTTTCTTTTTCAAGTATTAATCCAATTCCCTTTTGAAAGTTATTATTAAATCTTCTTCCACCACCATTTCAGGCAAAACATTCCAGATCATAACAACTTGCTGTGTATTTTTTTTCATCATGTCATCTCTGCTTCTTTTGCCAATAACCTTCAATCTGTGTCCTCTGGTTACTGACCCTTCTGCCACTGGAAACAGTTTCCCCTTATTTACGCTATAAAAAATATTTATTATTTTGAACACCTATTAAATCTTCCCTTAACCTTCTCTGCTCGAAGGAGAACAACCCCAGCTTCTCTAGTCTCTCCACGTAACTGAAATCTTTCATTCCTGGTACTATTCTTGTAAATCTCCTCTGCACCTTCTCTAAGGCCTTGGCATCCTTTCTAAAGGGTGGTGTCCAAAATAGACCGCAATACTCCAGCTGAGGCCAAACCAGTGTTTTATAAAGGTTTAGCAAAACTTCCTTGCTTTTATACACTATGCCTCTAGTTATAAAGTCAAGGATCCTGTATGCCTTTTTAACAGAATTCTCAACTTGTCCTGCTACAACAACAACAACAACTTGTATTTATATAGCACTTTTAACATAGTAAAACATCACAAGGCATCTCACAGGAGTGTTATAAGACAAAAAATTTCACACCGAGTCACATAAGGAGAAATTAGGGCAAATGACCAAAAGCTTGGTCAAAGAGGTAGGTATAAAGGAGCATCTTAAAGGAGGAAAGAGAGGTAGAGAGGTGGAGAGGTTTAGGGAGGGAATTCCAGAGTTTAGGGCCTTGGCAGCTGAAGGTACGGCCTCCAATGGTTGAGCAATTAAAATCAGCGATGCTCAAGAGGGCAGAATTAGAGGAACGCAGATATCTCAGGGGGCTGTGGAGCTGGAGGAGATTACAGAGGTAGGGAGGGGCGAGGCCATGGAGGGATTTGAAAACAAGGATGAGAATTTTAAAATTGAGGCGTTGTTTAACCGGGAGCCAATGTAGGTCAGCGAGCACAGGGGTGATGGGCGAAAGGGACTTGGTGCGAGTTAGGACATGGGCAGCAGAGCTTTGGATGACCTCAAGTTTACCTAGGGTAGAACGTGGAAGGCCAGCCAGGAGTGCATTGGAATAGTCAAGTCTAGAGGTAACAAAGGCATGGATAGAATCATAGAATGGTTATAGCACTGAAGGAGGTAATTCGGCCCATCGAGCCCGTGTCGGCTCTCTGCAAGTGCACTTCAGCTAATCCCACTCCCCCACCCTTTCCCCTTAGCCCTGCAATTTTTTTTCCTTCAGGTACTTATCCAATTCCCTTTTGAAAGCCACAATTGAATCTGCCTCCACCACCCTTTCAGGCAGTGAATTGCAGATCCTAACCACTCGCTATGTAAAAACGTCTTTCCTCATGTCGCCTTTGGTTCTTCTGCCAATCACCTTAAATCTGTGTCCTTTGGTTCTCGACCAATTTCTCTCTATTGACTCTGACTAGACCCCTCATGATTTTGAACACCTCTATCAAATCTCCTCTCAACCTTCTCTGCTCTAAGGAGAACAACCCCAGCTTCTCCAGTCTATCCATGTAACTGAAGTCCCTCATCCCTGGAACCATTCTTGTAAATTTTTCTGCACTCTTTCTAAGGCTTTCACATCCTTCCTAAAGTGTGGTGCCCAGAATTGGACACAATACTCCAGGGTTTCAGCTGAGGTAGGGGCTGAGATGGGTGATGTTACAGAGGTGGAAATAGGCGATCTTAGTTATGGCACAGATATGTGGTCAGAAGCTCATTTCAGGGTCAAATATGACACCAAGGTTGAGAACAGTCTGGTTCAGCCTCAGACAGATGCTAGGAAGAGGGATGGAGTTGGTGGCTAGGGAACAAAGTTTGTGGCGGAGACCAAAGACAATGGCTTCGGTCTTCCCAATATCTAATTGGAGAAAATTTCTGCTCATCCAGTACTGGATGTCGGGCAATCAGTCTGACAATTTAGAGACCATGGAGGGGTCAAGAAAAATGGTGGTGAGGTAGAGCTGGGTGTCATCAGCGTACATGTGGAAACTGACGCTGTGGTTTTGGATGATGCCACCGAGGGGCAACACATAGATGAGAAATAGGAGGGGGCCAAGAATAGACCCTCGGGGGACTGCGCTCATTCCTCCTTTCAGTTACTCAAAGAATTCAAGCAAGTTAGTCAAACACAAATATCATTTATTATTATGGTCCTTTATAACCTTTTAATAACCTGCTTCATTGGGCCTATACTAATGTCTGTCGGAATTTTTGAGACTGTCAACCTTTTTGAAGTAGTCGGTCAGCTTTTGTAAGTTTTCTAGGTTAACACTCTGGAATCGTGAGGGTTAGGTTGGGGCTGAGTAAAGGGTACTGTACTCTGTAACTGAACATGCAATACGAGAACTTACGCCTTTTTTCTGGAATATCCATGGTCGTCTGCCTAAGTTACGGCAGACAGTTGGGAGAATCCCCGTGGAAATTCAACCTCAAATGAGCACTTTTAACTAAAAACATATTTGGAACACAGGAACAGGAGTAAGCCATTTAGCCCCTCGAGCCTGTTCCACCATTCAGTGAGATCATGGCTGATCTATACCTCGACCCTATTTACCCATCTTTGCTCCTTATCCCTTCATACCCTTTAACATAACAATCACTTCTTGAGTAAGATACCAGGAGCTATCAAAATGATGGAACTGTCCCCCAAACAAGAAATCAACAGTGATGAAAGGAGGAGAGAAAATTAGCAACAAATTAGAAAATACTAGTGTTACTTTGCTTCCACTTTTGCTTGTATGGGTCTTTACTTTAGTTTCCACTAAAGATGTCTCATACACATAGGCCCCTATAATAACTCTGAGACACATTGGGAGCGGGGTTCCAGTATCACATGGGAAATCTAGAAGTAAGTTCAGCACGTCTGTCTGTGGCATTTTAATGCAGGCATCTCATTACCAATATTCACCCTAATTTTTATGGGGTGCGTGGCCCTTTTAAGGGGCTGCACGGCCTATTCACAATTTCGCGCATGCACAAAATTTAACATTGGAAAAGTTGGTCCCAGGTTGTGTGGGACCGCCGACGGCACAGCTTAGAGGAAAGGTTGCTCATTACTGGTGATCTCAACTCCAGTATTAAAAGAGCCAATCCAAAGATGGAATTTGGAGGAGTTGAAAGTTGGAAGCAAGAGTGGAAGAACTTTGATAATGGTTTTGTGTCGCTGGCATTTATTGCCCATCCCTAATTGCTCTTGAGAAGATGGTGGTTAGCCGCCACCTTGAACCGCTGCAGTCCGTGTGGTGAAGGTACCCCCATGGTGCTGTTAGGGAGGAAGATCCAAGATTTTGACCCAGCGAATGGCGATGAAGGAACAGCAAAATATTTCTGAGTCAGGATGGTGTGTGACTTGGAGGTGGTGGTGTTCCCATGCACCAGCTGCCCTTGTCCTTCTAGGTGGTAGAGGCTGCGGGTTTAGGAGGTGCTGTCGAAGAAGCCTTGCCAAGTTGCTGCAGTGCATCTTGTAGATGGTACACACTGCAGCCACAGTACTCCGGTGGTAGAGAGAGTGAATGGTTAAGGTGGTGAATGTGGTGCCAATCAAGCTTGCTGCTTTGTCCTGGAGGGTGTTGAGTTTCTTGAGTATTGTTGGAGCTGCACTCATCCAGGCAAGTGGGGAGTATTCCATCACACTCCTGACTTGCATCTTGTAGATGGTGGAAAGGCTTTGGGAAGTTAGGACGTGAGTCAGTCGCTGCAGAATACCCAGCCTCTGACCTGTGGGAAGCCAGCTAGGCACACAGACCCGACCGCCCACTCATTCTGGCTGGCATCATTGCAGGCGCAGTTGACATATTTGAAAGACCAAGCAAACAGCCCATCCGTGACTTGCCTTATGCATTTGTGTGCAGTCGACTGGGAGGTCCTGGATGTGTCTCCGGAAGAGCCCTGGAAAGATTTGGAGGCTAAAATGTTGAGGGCGGTGATCGCTTTAGCAGCCACAGGTAATGTGTAGCCACCAGGTCCAGCAGGGAGCAGGTCTTCTTCTAGGAGGCTGCAGATGTCTACCACCACCTGACGCGACAATCTCAGCCTCTGGAGGCACTGCTTCTCTGAGAGGTCGAGAAAGCTAAACCTTTGCCTATACACCCTGTTATGTGGATAGTGCCTCCTGTGAGCTCGACGCCTCAGCTGCTAACATCTCTGCAGCTTCTCTCTCTGCTGCTCCCCTCTCTGCTCACTACCTGCATGTCTATTCACAGCAGCCTGTTGTTGCTGCTGATGTTCATCTTGATCCTCATTGGCAGTCCAATCTAAGGCAGCCAAGGTGCCACCCATCCTGATCTGATTCTCAAAACGTCAAAACTGTAGAAACTAACCTCTCACCACAAGTACTGTGAATAAACCCTTTCCCAGTGGTAGGTAAGAAAGCAGCTGTGAGCACTGAGTATTTATTTCACTATTTGCCTGATTTTTAATGAGCACCACGATCCTGCTTTGTGTTCATGTCTTGGTTTCAATGGCGAATTTTAGGAAGCCTGGCAAATCCATGAATGCACTGTTAAATCCTAAAGTATGTTGAAATATCTCTGAAATCCAGCAATTTGCATATTTAAATTGCTAACCCGCCTCTCCCAATGTAAGATTGCAAAATTTCTACATCTCCCAGAAGGTTATTATTAATAAATAAAGGGACCCTGCAATGGACATTTTAAATTAAAGGGTACCCAAGATGGCTTCCGAGCCTCGTGGCAGAAAGCCTGTGGGATTCAAATGTGGATTCTGCAGAGTGGACAGCTTGGGCGTAATCGAAACTAAGGCTGCAGGTTTTCTGTGAAGACGAACTCTACTAGACAGAACTTTGAATAATGTATCAGACCGAATTGGAGTCAGATTTAAATTCAGTGAGGCCCATAGTTTAATACCATCAAACAGTTTGCATACATAATTGAAAACAGATTAAACACAGCCATCGAGGCTGGACAAGCCCATCAAGAACTTTCAGAACAATACAAGTCAGTTATTGGGCCAGTAAATGCAATTACCGGCCATCTAAATACAGTTAACATGGATTGCTACCATTATTGAAAACTAGCCCGCCAGAATTAAGACAAGAGAACGAACCAGATTTGGCGCGAAGATAAGGGTTTTCGGAAAAGTATAACCGAAGGCCCTGGGTAGCAGTTCCGTGCTCTGGCCTGCGCTCTCACTCTTGCTTTTGCCTTTGACCCGGCTCTCGTGGCTCCGGCCTCTTGGGCTGCCACTCGTACTCGTGCCCTGGCCTCGTGGAGGGTTCTCTCCCCGGAGCAGATCTTCAGTAGCCAAAGACACCATACCAACTGCTGGGAAGGGGATCAAGGCCCAAGTCCACAGCCATCCAGGATGCCCAGGCCGCGAAAAGGTGTGAGACGAAGTTGAGCAGATAGCCCAGGACTTGTAGTGTAGTCAGACAGATGAGACGAGATGAAGAAGACGATAATACCTCGATAAGGGCAGAGCAGAGCAGCGAGAACTGTATCGGTAATTTAAACCCCCAAGCGCCTAGTTATAAGCTGACGCCTGAGGGGAGGGAGAAAGTCCCTGAAGAGAATAACAGCAGGCATCTTGAACACAGTGTTAACGCAGGTCTCCACACCACAACGAATACACGGGCGTTTGGTGCATGGCCAATAAGGCCTAAACGGTAACGACTGGTGACTGTCCGATAAATATAACGTTACCGCCGACGACCGCCCGAGGGAGAAGAAGAGGAGAACCCATTGGGGCGAGACGACGACGTTAGCTGAGGAGAAGAAGGAGTATCACGGCAGCAGCTCCAGCACCGCGCTTCTGAAGACCACGTGGCGACGGGGTACCTAAGAGGACATAGAGCAAAACCTCAAACCCATTTCTCTTTCCAAAAGTTGACTTTGAACTTGGATTGATGAGCATAAATTCTGGCCCCTCATAGCTTAATCTAGTTAGGTATAGGGGTGGGATAAGGATAAGGGGATTGTTAAGACTGTTGTGTTTTTTTCCCTCGATGTGCCGTGTGTTCCCCATTCCCTGTATAAGTGTATTTGCCTATAATATTGTAGTGGTAATATCTTTTAAGACTGTACTAAGATTTCCTTGTTCAATAAAATCTTGGTTTTGTTTGCATCCAAACCACCTGTCTACCCGAGTTTTCTATATCGCTGCCTGTACCTAAGTCCGGTGTCTAGAACCCAGGGGCGTGGGAGCGATTCGAACCACTCACAAACAGTCAGGGGCATAACTGACTGGGCGCACGCGCCACACCCACCACCCACTACAGAACTGGCGACTACGGCAGGTCACCGGCATCAGGGTTGCGATATGGTAGACAATGGTTCGGATGAGCGAACCTTTATAGAGGAAAGGATTTTGAATTATGTGTTTAGCAAGGTGAATATCACTAAGAAGTGGATCACCACTCTGTTAAAGGCTGGGCGTCCGGTAGATGCAGCGGCTAAATGGACAGAGGGCAAGGAACACAAGAAGTCCTTAGAGAAGGCAGTTTGGCTGATGTGCTTTAGAAAGCAGATCCAGCTTCGAGACGGGCTCGTTCCACACAGGCAATCGAGTTAAGGGAGTCAGCACTGGAAATCCAGGATAAGGCTCTCGCAGGGGAAAAGTTGTTAGTGGCCTTACAGGCTTTGAACCAAGAAAGGGTGCATCTAGTGAGAGAACACAAGGCTCAGCTGGAATACCTACGGTGCCAAGTCATGGAGGCCAAGGGAAATGAGTCGAGGTTGCGGGAGAAAAACGCCCGCATGGCGAGGCAGGTTAGGGAACAGGAAGAGAAAGTGCAGGAGGTAAAAGCCGCTTACAAGCTAGCGAATGAACAGGGGTTTGAGGAGGCAGGCCACGGCCGATGTAAAGAGAGGATAGAAAGTCTGAGCGGGGCCTTCTGGAAGGCAAAAGGCATGGTATGCCTCATAAGCCCAAAGGCAGGTCAGGCAGATTTTATGGGGAACGAGGGGAGGACAGTTCCCATGTCACCGGTAGTGCCCAGGGACGACCCGGTTGAGAGAGAGGAGACCTCATGGCCACCACCCGTAGCGCCAAGTTTCAGTGAGGTTTGGCAGCAAGGGGGGGTGGAACCGGGGGTGGAATCCGAAGCGGAGCCAGAGGTGGAGGCGGAGGTAGAGCAACCCCCGCCCGAAAAGCCAGAACCAGAACCGATGTGCCCAGCACGGCATCGGAGGTTGGGCCCACCCGCCAATGGCGATGGTGAGGGACCCCGCCAAAACCAGTTTGTGTTACTCTTTAACACCCAGCAGCTTAGGGTTATGTTCAACCATATCGCGAAGCTTTCGGCCAAGGGAGACCGTTCGATCCACTTCAGGGAAATAGAGCAGGCCGCCAGCATCAACAACTGTGATGATGCTGAGATGGCCAAGATGCTGCTATTCTCCCTGGAGAGTAATCTCCTCCAATCCCTCTCTGAAGAGTGTAAGAGGTGACAGAGCGGTTACGAGGAGCTTAGAGACGCAGTTCTGGAGGCCATTGGGATGGATGAGGGGAGTCCTTTCTCCCGCGTGGAGAGGACGGTCCAGCTCTCAGGGGAGACCCCGCAGGCTTTTGCGGACCGGCTGTGTCTGGTGTACCGGAAGGCTTGCCCGGGAATGCCCGGCCGGACGTTCCTGAATGGGGATTCCCTGACGCATTGGCTCCGTTGCCTAGTGGCGAACAGCTTGCCACAGAACCGGACCAAGGCAGAAGCCTGGTTCGACCCCAAAGATCCCCAGACCACAGAACTCATGGTAATTAGGCAGCTCACTCTGGTCTATAAAAATGGTAGGGGAGCCAATGCACAACCACCAAGATAAGCTGCATGAGGTAAAACCCAGACCGGGTAGGAAAGAGTGGCACCAGGAAGGGAGTAACCCCCCCAACACAAAGACCAATTGTTGCGGGTGTGGGAAGGATGGTCACTGGCGGATGGACTGTAAGAACCCTTGGAAGGATAACAAGGGAAAGCATCCCACAGCCCCAGCCCAAAAGGCGGGGGTAGGGACCCCTTCCGCAGAGGTCGAGTTGCTTTTGGACGCCATGAGGTCCTTACTGACTGGCCAGGGGAGAGTAGTAGCCGTCCCTGGTGCTCTCACCCCGTCAGCCCCATCCAACCCACAGCCGTGACTAGAGCCGGCACAGCCTGTGTATCTGTGTTCGCTCCGATATGATGAGTGGAGGAGACCAATGATGGAGATGGAGGTGGAAAAGGTAGCGGGGACCTATCTGTTGGGCACGGGGGCATCATGCACCATGAGCTACTCAGCTAACCCCACCACCTCACCTCTCTCTAGTGGGGTCCCATACAGTCTATCAGGGTTCACAGGTAAAGAGCAGGCTGGATCGGTCTCCATCCCGCTCGCCATTTGGATAGGACCGCTCCGCTCCAAGTGGACGTGTGTCCTGATGAATTGGGAAGTGGAGGGTGGAAGAGGGGTCCTGGGGGCCGACTGTATCGTAGGTCACGGGATTCTGGTGGATTTGAGGAATCACTGCCTCTGGGGGGCAGGAAAGGTAAAGAACGGTGAGACCATAGTTATCCCGGGTAAGGAAGGGAAGGAGACCCTCTGCACCATGAAGCCCAAAGAGGATTATAACCTCGGGCTCATGGTCAGTAACACCCCACCAGATTTCCAGGCATTTGTGTGGGCCCACCTGACCGCATTTGCCATTCACAAACACGACTGCGGGAGGGTCACAGGGTTTGAGGTCAGAGTGGACGGGGACCCCATGGCCCGACCACAGAAACTGTATAACTTCCCTAGGGAAGCAGAGCCGGACATGGAAGCAGCCATGTCCTTGTTAGTACAGCAGGGAGTTCTGAGGCCGATAGCCACCCATGTAAACTCTCCATTGTGGCCAGTTAGAAAACCGGACAATTCCTGGAGAGCCACGGTGGACTATCGGGTGCTCAATAGTAACACCCCAGCCTGTGCACCTACAGTGGCAGCAGTTGCCGACCTGATAGGGAGTATTCCAGCATCCGTGACCACTTTCACGGTGCTGGATATTTCCAATGGGTTTTGGTCCATCCCTGTAAGGAGGGAGGATCAGTACAAGTTTGCCTTTACGTTTAAAGCGCAACAGTACACGTGGAACTGCTTGCCTCAGGGCTTCCATAATAGCCCCAGCATTTTCCATCAGTGCATGGCAGACAGTTTGAAGGACTTTAGTCAGCCCGGACAGTTGGTACAATATGTGGGTGACCTGCTCCTGTTCACTGATTCGAAAGAGGAGCATGGCCCACTATTGGCCGAACTACTGGAGCTGTTGGAACAGAAGGGTTTCAAAGTGAATCCCAAGAAGGTGCAGATCGGCCAGCAGGAGGTGAAATTCCTCGGTCTGGCCGTGCGCGCCGGAGCAAGGGCCGGAGGTAAGACCGTCCCGGTGAGAAAGGAGAAAAGACAGCCCCTAGAAGGTCCGTCCGGGGCAGCGGACGAACCTTCAGCGCAGGTTTTAAAACCAGCCGCTGGTTATATCAACCAGTGCAAGCTGTTTCGGCCTGAAAGGGGAAAACAGCCAGTTGGGGTAAGGTCTGAGGATAAAGATCCTCATCCCGCAGCAGGAGTGAGTTCACAGACCACACAAGCAGGTGCTGTGGCCTGCTTGAAGGGAGGGGCCATCCAGCCCATCGATTGGGACACGCCCCCACTCTTCTGGGTCCAGATGAGGCGGGGGGGGGACTTGAGGTCGAAAACCCCGCCCCGGACCCAGTCATGGGACCCGGGGACGGAGACTCTCAGCTCGCAGCAGCAGACTGTGAAAAGTTACCTACCCCCAGCCCAGGTTCGGGAGGGGTCAAGCCCGGGAGAGCGGCGGCTCGGGTAAAAGGCCCAGCGGCCAAGAAAGCCCCACCCGCCAAAGCCCCCAGAAAGTCCCCACGGACGCCCCAGCCGAGAAAGCCATGGTCACCAGCCCTCCAGTTAACAAGGGCCGCGCCTTGAGTCAGGGAGGGGTCCAAGGACACAGGTCCTCAGCCAGCAGCCTCGGGCTGCGAGGGACCAACGGTCAAGGATGGTGCGGTGACGCTGGGGGTAGCGGTGAGCCGCAGCCCGACCAGGGATTAGCCTGGCTGCCCAGAGATGGGCGGCGGATGTATATAGTTTAGTTTTAAGTTTAAGAAAAGTGTAATTATTTAGCTTAAATTTGGGTGTTTATAATTTGGGTTAAATAAGGTGATGGGTAGTTTGTGTAAGAAATATGCTGAGAGTGTATATATTTGGGTCGAGGTCGCAGGACTCGACCATGCCTCACCAAGCCAGAGAATCTCCTCGGGACCTGGCTGCATGTTTTTACATCTTTTCCAGAAAGATTTTCAGGATGGAATGGATCGTGATCCTATTCGCCCTGATGGGGATGAGCACGGAGAGGAGGGGTGACGTCCAGAACTCCCACATCTTTGGGTGTTCGGGAGACACGGCGCCCCTGGCGGTCGACGGGAGCGGCGAACGGGATGCAGAGGAAACCGCCGTCTACGTCCACGAGGGAAGGTGGCCAGGATGGTTGGTGTCCAATTCGTCTCAGTACTCCAGCCAAACCGGATTCACGTACGGGGAAGCCTCCCTCCTGTGACCCCGGGTGCGAGTCGTTTCTACGAGGGTCAGCGACACCGTTGAAAAGCGAATATGTTTAACATGCAAAGGACACATTCCACTGGATCATTGGTGGTGGCTCAGGAAGTTGAGCAAGGACATGAGGAACTGTAAGGGGTTTTCGATCACAGAGGTTTCTCTCTCTAGAGGCCTCTCTCTCTTGCACAGTAAAAACCTTGAGTGGTTCGACCCACTCGCCCCTTAGGTTCTATACACTGGACTTTGAGGCAGGAACTACAATGCAGAGAATACTCTATAGATCAGGTTTAATGAAAACGAAATGAAATTTTATTGCATAAAGGAACAAATTGAATGTAAGCCAATAAGTTACATGGGAGGGAAAAACAAATCATAATACAAGACTAACCAACGTATATACAGGCATGAGATATTTTACAAAAAAATCATCTCGAAATGGGGAAACACACAGAACATCGAGGGACAACAACTCATAATTAATTATACCCAAAATGCCCACCCCCTAAGCCTAGCTAGATCAGATTATGAGGGGCCAGGAACATGCTCACCAATCCAATGAGAAAGTATAAGATTTTGAAAGGTCTGCGTTTTGATCCTCTCAGGCGTCCTGTCTCCACGTTGTCAACGCTGCGGGCTGCGACACTCTCTCTTCTTCCTCGAGGTGAAGGTCACGGACAGGCTGGATGCTGGCAGGCCTGGACGTCGGCGTGGACGGAGACCACCTATTTGACCATGGTCAGATAGGTTTCTTCGCAGAGCCCAGCTGGTTCAACATTTTCAGATAGGTTTCTTCTGAAGGGCTGCTGTCCTTTGTCTCGTCAATGGCCCGGGGTTTGTCGATGATCTCCAGTTGGTTACCCCGGGGCGGGACGCGGACTCGAATCACCTTCTTGGCTGGTCTCCGGATCGACGTTCCTCCATGGCTCTTGAAAAAGCAAGCTAGCTCAAAAAAAAACTACCAAAAAGCTTCCGATGGCTACCCCGGGACTCCAGTTGTACTTCTCAACGAAGCCCTTATCTCCCGCAAAATCAACGTTAGTCTTTGTTTAACTTTTGGCGGGTTTGTAGCACAGCGGGGTAGTCTTTGTTTTTAAAGTATCTTCGGATGGCCGGTAACTGCCATCTCTGGTCTGGAATGACCCTGTATTGCCTTTAATGTCCTTCTGATGTCTTGAACAGTGCTTGATGTTCCCCCTATGAATACGAAACTGTTTCCCTTTGTCTGGGTAAACATTTTGATGGCTTTTATCTACAGGCCGATCTGATCGGATCTGCATCCAATCTATATGTATGGGGCTCTGTCTGGTTTCGTTTTCCCTGAAACTGCCTTCCAGAACCTATTGTGGGCTGAATCCACAAAAGCTGTCTGGGGACTGCAGGAACCATTTTAAAGTGTCCCAAAAGCTGGTCACGGGGTCTGGTGGCCATTTTGTGTGTCCCTTTTTCTGGGCTTCTTTTAAAACAGTCTTTAAAAGTTAAGGCCTTTTCTGCCAATAGACCATTATAGGACAATGTTCAATTTTGCAAATTCTACAGAACCCCGGAGTCGAATGGGAGCGGTTGGGTAACAACACCCATTGGACAATTACCGGGACTCATGGAGGACTAAGTGTCTGCTGGGTCCAGTGGTGGGAACCGGACCAAGGGATTTACATCTGTATGTGGGGGTCAGAGAGGGTCTGCCCCACAGGCATATCCATTATTTTCCACCGGCAGTGGCAAGACGCCGGGGATGGGATAAGGTGGGATACCAGCCTGAAGGCATGCGCAGTCCCCTTCTCCCCGATCCCGGTCAATGCCACTGAGCTAGTAACCTGCCCCCGTAAGCACCCGCCCACGGCGCAGGTGGCAAAGTTATCCAGAGAAGGTTGCCCCACCACCACCAAGGGGCCAGGGAATGGGTTAGTACTAGTCCCCACCAATCAGATGCTGTACCAGGGGGTACACTACGTGGTAGCCTCCATGATTTTGAATCTCACGGAGGTACATTTACCGGAGTGGTGCCCCAAAGAAACAGAGCAGTTATACCAGGCCCTATTAAGGGACATATTCAAGAAGTTTTATGAGTTTGATTTTGCCCACATGGACAAGACCGAACTCTACACCACACACCAAGAATTCGTGGGTAACCCAGGGAGACAAAGAAGGGGTGCATGGAATGATGTTTTTACTGCGTTTAATACTGGGTCCTCTGTCATCAACAGCTTGGATGACATAGAGCTGCAGACCCAGGTAAACAGTTTAAAAACACAGTTAAGAAGGATATTGCTGGATGAGAACAAGGTAATGGGCTCGGAGTTGCATGAGGACCAGACCATGACGGTCCATTTAAAGAAGATCATTGCCGAGTTGGAAAGGCACGCAAAGACAGTAAATGCTCTCATTAGGGAGGACAGAAACGCTTCTGACCAAGCTGCGCAGAATGAGGTGTGCGTGTTATACGGAGCGTGGTTACTGGGCGAGGGCCGCAGTAATCTGGAGGATTTAAAACAAGGTTTGGTCCCCTCCTGGATTAGCAACAAACACCTCGCAGCCCTCCACCCTTTTGAGAATGCATTGAGCCCATGCCAACTCCGGCTAGTCTCCGAAGCCTACCCAGTCCCCGTGGATTGTGGATGGTCCAACCACACAATCATGGAGTAGTAGTTCGGATGCCGGTCATGGGTAGGACAGCCCGACCCGCACCGGTATACAGGGTTGAGAACATTGGAGTCATTCAGGGGGGTGCACACATTCGTTTCATAGCGGTCCTGCCTTACGTCATTAAGTGGGAGCACGCTATGACAGGTACTGACCTCTCAGGGTGCCGAAGCCGGGGAGCCAACATAATCCTGTGTCCCCAGCACTTGAATGCCTTTTCAAAACCGCAGTGTGGGTTCAGAGCTGCTGACGCGAAGCCTATAAATTGTACCATGGAGGCAATGGCACAAGGCCATGTTCCCACGCAGGTAGCATATATAGGGGGTGGGACATATTATGTCACCACCGGCGCATCCCACTACCAGCACGGACAGCATAGCTGGTGCCTGGTCAGTGACGGCAGTTTCTGTTTTAAACCCGAGGCAGAAGTTCACGTGGCCTAGGAGCGAATTGTCCCCATTCCTGAACCCTCCACTGTTCACCTCACTGTGAAGGAGAATTTTATGAATTTGCAGAAGTACGTAGCGCACTTTGGCTATGAAATTCCCCCTCTCCCTGAACCCTTGACCAAAATTCTAAAGGCCGTTATAGTTTCACAGAAACATTTTTACACTCTCGAGCAGAAAACAGTAGAGATAGGGACTAAGATATTGGATATTGTGACTCCACCCTGTGGGACCTTTTCAATAATATAGAGATCCCTTCATGGATCAGGCTGGCTTCCCACATTCTCGTGGTTTGCCAGTCAGGAATAGTGCTGTATTTAGTTTGCATCCAGTGAAAGGGAAAAGGTCGGTGGTCAGAATTCCGAAACCAAAGCTTTTGGAAGGAACATTATGTAGCGGTGGAGGAAGATACATTGGTTTAAGTCTTTTTCCCTATATTTGATTAAAGAATTGTTGTCTCTTTGTGTTTGTTATTTTTAATTAAAGGTTTTTCTTTTTGTGTTTGTGTTGCGATGCGGTTTAATACAGATATGTGTACCAAGTGGTGCAGGGATGTTAGACCCCCCTCCATGTTTGGATGTGTGTGTGTGTAAAGCCTGTAATTTTACTCTCTGTATGCTGATGTACACTACATTTTCGTGGAATGGGAAGTGCATGTGTTGTGGGTATATTAGATAGATAATTACCGGGGAAGGTTGACTATGGAGGGTCAGAAAAATTTTGCTCACTTTTAGAATATGATACTTCAAGCAAGTTTTAGTATCACAGGGGGGAATGTAAGATTGCAAAATTTCTGCATCTCCCAGAAAGTTATTATTAATAGAAAAAGGGACCCTGCAATGGACATTTTAAATTAAAGAGTACCTAAGATGGCTTCAGAGCCTCGTGGCAGAAAGCCTGTGGGATTCAAATGTGGATTCTGCAGAGTGGACAGCTTGGGCGTAATTGAAACTAAGGCTGCAGGTTTTCTGTGAAGACGAACTCTACCAGACAGAACTTTGAATAATGTATCAGACCGAATTGGAGTCAGATTTAAATTCAGTGAGGCCCATAGTTTAATAGCATCAAACAGTCTACATACATAATTGAAAACAGATTAAACACAGCCATCGAGGCGGGTCAAGCCCATCAAGAACTTTCAGAACAATACAAGTCAGTTATCGGGCCGGTAAATGCAATTACCGGCCATCAAAAAACAGTTAACATGGATTGCTACCATTATTGAAAACTAGCCCGCCAGAATTAAGACAAAAGAACGAACCAGATTTGGCGCGAAGATAAGGGTTTTCGGAAAAGTATAACCGAAGGCCCCGGGTAGCAGTCCCATGCTCTGGCCCGCGCTCTCGCTCTTGCTTTTGCCTTTGACCCGGCTCTCGTGGCTCCGTCTTCTTGGGCTGCCGCTCGTACTCGTGCCCTGGCCTCGTGGAGGGTTCTCTCCCCGGAGCAGATCTTCAGTAGCCAAAGACACCATACCAACTGCTGGGAAGGGGAGCAAGGCCCAAGTCCACAGCCATCCAGGATGCCCAGGCCGCGAAAAGGGGCGAGACGAAGTTGAGCAGGTAGCCCAGGACTTGTAGTGTAGTCAGACAGACGAGACGAGACGAAGAAGACGATAATACCTCAATAAGGGCAGAGCAGAGCAGCGAGAACCATATCGGTAATTTAAACCCCCAAGCGCCTAGTTATAAGCTGATGCCTGAGGGGAGGGAGAAAGTCCCTGAAAAGGATAAAAGCAGGCATCTTGAACACAGTGTTAACGCAGGTCTCCACACCACAATGAATACACGGGCGTTTGGTGCATGGCCAATAAGGCCTAAACGGTAACAACTGGTGACTGTCCAATAAATATAACGTTACCGCTGGTGACCGCCCAAGGGAGAAGAAGAGGAGAACCCATCGGGGCGAGATGACGACGTTAGCTGAGGAGAAGAAGGTGTATCCTGGCAGCAGCTCCAGCACCGCGCTTCTGAAGACCACGTGGTGACGGGGTACCTAAGAGGACAGAGAGCAAAACCTCAAAAACCGTTTCTCTTTCCAACAGTTGACTTTGAACTTGGATTGGTGAGCATAAATTCTGGCCCCTCATAGCTTAATCTAGTTAGGTATAGCAGTGGGATAAGGATAAGGGGATTGTTAAGACTGTTGTTTTTCCCTCGATGTGCCGTGTGTTCCCCATTCCCTGTATAAGTGTATTTGCCTATAATATTGTAGTGGTAATTTCTTTTAAGACTGTATTAAAATTCCTTGTTCAGTAAAATCTTGGTTTTGTTTGCAACCAAACCACCTGTCTACCCGAGTTTTCTATATCGCTGCCTGTGCCTAAGTCCGGTGTCTAGAACCCAGGGGCATGGGAGCGATTCGAACTGCTCACAAACAGCCAGGGGCATAACTAACTGGGCGCACGCGCTACACCCGCCACCCCCTACACTGAGGGGGTTACGCACAACCAACCGAACGTGCCTGAGTTAAATACGGAAGTCGGCGGGTTTAGAGTCATAGAGTCATAGAGTCATAGAGTAATACAGCATGGATAGAAGCCCTTCGGCCCATCGTGTCCGCGCCGGCCATCAAGCCCTGCCTAATCTAATCCCATATTCCAGCATTTGGCCCGTAGCCTTGTATGCTATGGCATTTCAAGTGCACATCCAAATGCTTCTTAAATGTTGTGAGGGTTTCTGCCTCCACAACCCTTTCAGGCAGTGAGTTCCAGACTCCAACCACCCTCTGGGTGAAAAAGTTCTTTCTCAAATCCCCTCTAAACCTCCCGCCCTTTACCTTGAATCTATGCCCCCTAGTTATTGACCCCTCTACTAAGGGAAAAAGCTCCTCAGCATCCATCCTATCTATGCCCCTCATAATTTTGTACACCTCAATCATGTCCCCCCTCAGCCTTCTCTGCTCCAAGGATAACAAACCCAATCTGCCCAGCCTCTCTTCATAGCCGAAGCGCTCCAGCCCTGGTAACATCCTGGTGAACCTCCTCTGCACCCTCTCTAACGCGATCACATCCTTCCTGTAGTGTGGCGACCAGAACTGCACACAGTATTCCAGCTGTGGCCTAACCAGTGTTTTATACAGCTCCATCATAACCTCCTTGCTCTTATATTCAATGCCT
Source organism: Somniosus microcephalus (assembly GCF_052327205.1). Classification (NCBI taxonomy): domain Eukaryota; kingdom Metazoa; phylum Chordata; class Chondrichthyes; order Squaliformes; family Somniosidae; genus Somniosus; species Somniosus microcephalus. The sequence goes on from NC_140988.1 coordinate 245,311,610, forward strand.
CGGCTAATGAAGGCAAGTATCCCATATGCCTTTTTTACCACCTTATCCACCTGTTCCGCCGCCTTCAGGGATCTGTGTACTTGCACACCCAGATCCCTCTGACCCTCCGTCTTGCCTAGGGTCTTTCCATTCATTGTGTATTCCTTTGCCTTGTTAGTCCCCCCAAAGTGCATCACCTCGCACTTTTCCGGGTTAAATTCCATTTGCCACTGTTCCGCCCATCTGACCAATCCATCTATATCGTCCTGCAGACTGAGGCTACCCTCCTCGCTATTTACCACCCTACCAATTTTTGTATCATCCGCGAACTTACTGATCATACCCTTTACATTCATATCCAAGTCATTAATGTAGACCACAAACAGCAAGGGACCCAGCACCGATCCCTGTGGTACCCCACTGGCCACAGGTTTCCAGTCACAAAAACAACCTTCGACCATCACCCTCTGCCTTCTGCTACTAAGCCAGTTTTGTATCCAATGTGCCAAGGCACCCTGGATTCCATGGGCTCTTACCTTCTTGACCAGTCTCCTGTGCGGGACTTTATCGAAGGCCTTACTGAAATCCATGTATACCACATCCACTGCGTTACCCTCATCCACACACCTAGTCACCCCCTCAAAAAATTCAATCAAATTAGTCAGACATGATCTTCCCTTGACAAAGCCATGTTGACTATCCCTGATTAATCCTTGCCTCTCCAAGTGGAGACAAATTTTGTCCCTCAGGATTTTTTCCAATAATTTTCCTACCACTGATGTTAGGCTCACTGGCCTGTAGTTCCCCGGTTTTTCCCTACTACCCTTCTTGAATAATGGTACTACATTAGCGGTTCTCCAGTCCTCTGGCACATCCCCTGTGGCCAGAGAGGTCCTGAATATATGTGTTAGAGCCCCCGCAATCTCCTCCTTTGCCTCACACAGCAGCCTGGGATACATTTCATCCGGGCCTGGGGATTTATCCATTTTTAGGCCAGCTAAAACCGCCAATACCTCCTCCCTCTCGATGTTAATATGTTCGAGCATATCACAGTCCCCCCGCCCTATTTCTATGTCTACATCGTCCTTCTCCATAGTGAAAACAGATGCAAAAAATTCATTTAGAACCCCTCCTACATCTTCCGGCTCCACACACAGATTGCCACTTTTGTCCCTAATGGGCCCTATTTTTTCCCTAGTTATCCTCTTACCCTTAATATACTTATAAAACATCTTCGGATTTTCCTTTATTTTGCTCGCCAGTGTTATTTCATGGCCCCTCCTTGATCTCCTAATTTCTTTTTTATGCATCCCCCTGCACTTTTTGTACTCCTCTAGGGCTTCCTCCGTCTTTAGCCTTTTGTATCTACCAAAAGCCCTCCTTTTTTTCCTAATCCATTCTCGTATATCCCCTGACATCCAAGGTTCCCTGTGGCTTTTGGAACCACCCTTGACCTTTACGGGAACATGTTGCCATTGTATGATCTCAATCTCCCTTCTGAAAGCCTCCCATTGCTCCGATGCGGATTTTCCTACAAGTAGCTGATCCCAGTCCATTTTGGCCAGATCCTGCCTTATCCTATTAAAATCGGCCTTCCCCCAATTTAGAACCTTTATTTCCGGCCCATCCCTGTCCTTTTCCATGACCACCTTAAATCTTACCATATTATGGTCACTATCACCAAAGTGCTCACCTACTAGCACTTTTTCCACTTGGCCGGCCACATTCCCTAGAATTAGGTCCAGTAACGCCCCCTCTCTTGTAGGACTTTCTACATGCTGGCTCAAAAAGCTCTCCTGGATGCACTTTAAGAATTCTACACCCTCTGAACCTTTCACACTCTGACTATCCCAGTTAATATTGGGGAAGTTGAAATCCCCCATTATTATTACCCTATTATTTGCACATTTCTCTGAGATTTGCCTACATATCTGTTCCTCTATCTCCCCCTGACTGTTTGGAGGCCTATAGTACACTCCCAGCAAAGTGCTTGCCCCCTTTTTGTTTTTAAGCTCCACCCATATGGCCTCATTAGAGGACCCTGCTAATATATCATCCCTCCTTACTGCAGTAATTGACTCCTTAATTAATATTGCAACACCCCCTCCTCTTATACCTCCCCCTCTGTCTCGCCTGAAGATTCTGTACCCCGGAATATTGAGCTGCCAATCTTGCCCTTCCCTCAACCATGTCTCCGTGATAGCAACAATATCATACTCCCATGTGTTTATCAACATCTTCAGTTCACCCACCTTATTTGCAAGACTCCTTGCATTAAAATAGATGCCATCCAGCCTTGCCCTTATATATTTGCCCTGTCTACCAAGCTGACTTGTTTTTTTCTCTATAATTGGCAGCACATCCCCCCCTATTTCAGCTCCCCTCTGTATCCCATCCCCCTGCCAAGTTAGTTTAAACCCCCCCCAACAGTGCTAGCAAACCTCCCCGCAAGGATATTTGTCCCGCTCTGGTTCAGGTGCAACCCGTCCGACTTGTACAAGTCCCACCTTTCCCAGAAGCAGGCCCAGTGACCCAGGAAAGTAAAACCCTCCCCCCTACACCAACTCTTTAGCCACGCATTCATCTGCTCTATCCTCCCATTCCTATACTTACTAGAACGTGGCACTGGGAGTAATCCAGAGATTACAACCTTTGAGGTCCTGCTCTTTAATCTGTTACCTAGCTCCCTAAATTCTTGATGCAGGACCTCATCCCTCTTTTTACCTATGTCGTTGGTACCAATGTGGACCACCACCACTGGCTGTTCACCCTCCCCCTCCAGAATGCCCTGCAGCCGCTCAGTGACATCCTTGACCCTGGCACCAGGGAGGCAACAAACCATCCTGGATTCACATCTACGGCCACAGAAACGCCTATCTGTTCCCCTTACTATAGAATCCCCTACCACTATTGCTCGCCCACTCTTTTTCCCCCCTTCCTGGGCAGCAGGAGCACCCCCAGTGCCAGGAAGTTGGCTGCTGCTGCCTTCCCCTGGTGAGTCATCCCCCTCAACAGTATCCAAAGCGGTATACTTGTTTGAAAGGGGGATGTCCGCAGGGGTTCCCTGCACTACCTGCCTGCCTTTGTTGCTCCGCCTGATGGTCACCCCCTGTGCTGCCCTACCCTGAGGCGTGAACAACTCGCTAAACGTGCTATCCACGAGCCTCTCAGCATCGCGCATGCTCCCATGCTTGAGCCGGTTTCTGGACGCACTCACATTTTCCACAAACACAACACCCACCCCCACACCTAAACCCATGCATTGCTCCATATTAAAACTCACCCCAATATTGTGGACATGTGCAGCAGTTGATAACTGCTATCTCCTATACTGTTTAGCAGTATCATCATCTATCTGTGTGATATTACATGTCATAATGGAGTTAAGTTCAGTCAGGAAGGTGGCACATGAACCAATCTCCCTGGGCAGGGGGTTAAAATCAGGTCCAATAGCACTAATTGTGGTTTTTTAAACTGATGACTGTGGATGCTGCCTGAAATCTTTATCTGCGGGTTGACCAACTCCTGAAACATGCTATCCACGAAGCTCTCACAAATTTTTCTCTAATTGGTTTCCGATCTCCTGGACTTCTCTGGGCATCTAGACTACGTTTCTGCTTTGAACTACACTGGATTACACTAGATTTACCTGCTGAGTCTCTGACACTGCTGCTAAAAGATTCTTTTTTAAATAACTTTTAAGCTGCAGTTGTCTCTATGCTGAATTGGTTCTACTGGTGACTCGGTCTACTGGTTTTTCAGCTTTGCTGGTCGCTGGCTTGTGGTTTTGCATTTTCTCTGCTGCTTTGATCTACGGTGACCTCCAACTTGCGTCAATTTCGCCATCATCTTTCTGTACCACTACCAACTCTCGTTCCTACAGCAACTACCTCCAACCTCGAACTCTCTACCCTTCAAATAGTTTCTGGACTTCACTCCCCTGCTACACATGTCTTTGAATTTGGACAGCGGTTCGGCGATGCTCTGTAGCGGCTCCAACCTGTTCATGTCGGCTTTTTCCCTCCATGGGACCTCTGACTTTGACCCTGGTCTCCCTACCATTGTCGCCAACCTATTCACTGCTACCAGGAAATATGTTTCCCATTAATTACTATATAACCAGGCCTATGTAACTTGAGTTTTTCCCTGTGTCCATTTGCATGTGCACTTTGGCTGCCACTCTGGACCCGAGCCGTTCATTTATTTTTCCATGTTTTTCCTCCTTTTCCTTTTCTCTCTATCCCTCCCTGACCACTCCCTCCTGTCATCATGCCTCCTTTCATCTCTCCTCTCTCGGATACTCTGCCTCCCAAATCCCTACCCCAATCCTCTTCGAACTTCCTACCTTCCTGCCACCATCCCAGGCTTGACTCCCTATTAGATAAGCCTACAGCTTCCCTCTCTGCCTTTCTTAGCATTCTACGAAGTGCCCATCGAGGCCCTCATTGCTGCCTCCTTATTAACAGCAACCCCAACTGTCCCACCCCATTCCCTCGCCGACCTTCCCGCCCAGCGCGCCCACTGGGGGCTAATCTTGCCAATCTCCTCACCATCCAACTCACCCCTCCCAGCACTGACACTGTGGATGCTGACAGTGGGTCAGCCATCACCGGCCCTTTCTGCATCTCCCTCGAGAATGTCCTGAAGAGATTGCAAAGTCTCTGAAGAATGGACTCAGTTGAGAATATTTTTGTGGACTTTATGGGCTGAGGGTGTTTTCCCTGTGGTGGGATCGCCCTGTGCAAATGCATGGCAGTTGGCTGTGTCAAAAGAACTGTCAGTCATCCAGAATGTATGGGTTCGCCCAACAGTCCTGGAAAAAGGAAGGGGGCCATTGAGCATGATTAAAAGGCCACTCTAATATGCAAAAGCACTTCTCACCTCCATCTCAGAAGAGAAGCAGAACAATGAACCCACTGGCCTCGGCCAGCCAAAAAGGAGCCTGTTTTTTTCCCAACACAAGGACCGAAAAATACGTCCCAGACTTAGGGCCATTAATCCAATACGCATGGGTCCGATGATGACCCATCACTGATTAAGCGCCAGGGTGCTCAGAAGAAAAAAGGATTTTAAAGATTGGTGGGAAAAGATAGGGGTAGCCAGACTCCTATAAAGATAGATTCTTTCCTACCATTCTCTCTCTCTCTCGCTCCCTGCTCCAACCAGATCGAACTAAGAAGTACCAGAGAAGCTGATGAGCAGAGCGATCGAAACCGACTGCGTGTGGGAGTAAGCATAGTCTCTCAGAAGTGAAGCTTTTGGGCTATTCCGAGGGTGGGAGCTTCGTTTGGTTCAGCCAGGCGAAGGGGTTTATCCGACTGGGTAATTTTTTGGTAGGGGTAGAATTAGAGGCCACAATAGAATTATAGTCCCCAGTTTTGTACTGTATGTATGTTGATTGTAATCTGGATTTTATTCTGCATGGGGACAGTGATTTCGTTTAGTCATGCATGTTTTAGCCAGTGTATGTTAGACAAAATAAATATAAGTTTGATTTTTCACCAAAACATTCCTGTCCGTGACTTATTTCATTTACACTCTGAATAATAATTCCCGGGTATAGAACTTTCGTAAGGCGGGGGCGATTCGAACAGTCCATCTAGCAATTGGGCTAGGATCAAAAACCACTTACATCTGTTGGCGACCGCGGCAGGACCTGGGTTAACGGAGTGTAAATCATTCGTGGACAGCACTTCTGGTGAAAGATCCCAAATGGAGGAAAGGATTTCTTCATATGTGCTTCAGAAGGTTAACGTCACTAAGAAGTGCGTGCTAGGTTTGTTGGTTTGTTGCATGCCAAGCGTCTGGTGTACGCAGCGACAGAATGGATAGAGGGCAAGGAGCATAGGCGCAGCATTGAAAAGGCGATATGGCTCGTCTGTCTACAAAGACAAGTCCAACTGCTAGATAAGCAGGTTACAAAGTTAGAGGCAGAGCTCAGGGAGTCCAAGGCACAGTCAGACGCAAGGGCTGTAGTAGGGAGCAGGTTATGCACGGAGCTAAGAGATGAGAAGCAGGGAAAAATAAGCCAGGAGGAAACCTTCCATAACCATAAGGAGTTCTTGCAATGCCAGGTAACTGAGGCAAAGGGGAATGAGAGGGTGGCTAGGGAGGAGAACGCTCACTTATCGAGTGAGGTAAAGTTGCTGGGAGTGCAGTTGAAGGATATTCAGTTGGCATACAGAGTCGCCAGCACTGGAGGGTTTGATATGGGTATTCATGGTCTTTGCCAGGAGCAGATCCGGAATTTGACCGATGCTCTATCTAAGGCCAAAGGGATGTTCTGCTTGTTAGCTCCGGGAATGGCCCAGGTAGATGAGGAAGAGCAGGAGGGAGATAAGGAGGACTGTAAGGCAGAGGAGGATGCTCGACCACCACCCGAAGCATCGGGACCAGGACCCATGTGCCCTGTCCGGCAGCGGAAATACAGTGCGCCTGTAGACGGTCAAGAGCAAGGAGCCCTGCAGAGTGACTTCGTGGTCCTGTATACGACCCTTCAGCTGCAGGCAATGGTCACTAACCTGAACAAACTAACCAGCACAGGGGACCCATTTGTCCATTTTACGGATGTGGAGCAGGTGGGGGGGATCAATAATTGTAACGAAGCTAAGACAGCCAAATTACTTTTATTTTCCCTGGATAGTAGGTTGTACCAGTCGCTCTCAGCGGGTAGCAAGAGGGGGCAGGGTACATTAGAGGGGATAAAGGATGACATCCTAGAGGCTATGGGCCTCAATGACGGAAGTCCCTTCTCCTGAGTGGAAAGGACACTGCAGTCAGCTGAGGAGGCACCGCAGGCTTTCGCGGTCAGGCTTTGGCCCGTCTACTGGAGTGCCTGTGCGGGGGTGCCCGAATGGGCGCAGCTGCAGGGGGAGCCTAGGGCTCATTGGCTGAGGACCCTGGTGGCAAACAGCCTGCCCAGGGCCAAGGCCAAAAGAGAGGGGTGGTTCCAATCCAGGCAACCCCAGACCACAGAAGAGAGTGTGATCCGGCAGTTATCTCTCTCTTTTAAGAATGGTAGGGGTGAGGATGACAAACCAAAGGGCAGAGTACATGAGTTAAAGCCTAATGGAGGCAACGTTAGAAGAGAGTGGCGCCAGGAAGGGGGTAGCTCAGAGAAGAAGCAAGGTTGTTATAGGTGCGGGAGTAAAGAGCACTGGAGGAAAGACTGCCCAGTCTCTGACAAAAGGAGCGGGAAAGGGGATCCTCCAGCGCCAGTGCAGCAATCCGCAGCTGTGGCGGGAAGCATCACTAATCCGTTTGCGGTATTAGTGGCTGCTCTCCGCGCAGTCTTTCTGGCAGGGCAGGGTAGGGTGGACGCGGCAGCGTACTTCCATCGGCCCCGAACAATCCCGACCCATGACTAGGGGCTTCTCAGCCCGTTTACCTGTGCCCACTAAGTTATGATGCTTGGAACAGACCGTGCATGTAAATGGGGGTGGAGAAGGTGCAAGGGACCTATCTGCTGGACACTGGAACTTCAAGCACCATTGTTTATGCGGATAACCTGATCACATCATTTCTATCGAGCGGGGTCCCATAATAACTTAGTAGAGTTCACCGGAAATGAACAGGTTGGGTCATTCTCCATCCCACTAGCCGTCGATCTGGGTAAACTCCATACAGAGTGGAAATGTGTCCTGATGTGGTGGGAACGGGAGGGAATAGGCATTTTGGGGGCAGACTTCATACTGGCCCACAAGATATTGGTGGATTTCTGGAATCACTGTCTTTGGGGGGCAGTATGCATGGAAAAGGAGAAGGAGGTGGTAGTTATACCAGGGAAGCAAGGCAAGGGAACCGTGTGTACGATGAAGCCCAAGGGTAGTTATGACCTTGAACATTTGGTCACTTCTACCCCGGCGGAGTGCATAGCGGATGTGTGAGCCAACATCGCGGCATTCGCTACACACAAGCATGATTGTGAGAGGGTAATAGGGGTGGAGGTCAGAGTAGAAGGAGACCCCATGGCCCAACCACAGAAATAGTACAACTTCCCCAGAGAGGCAGAGGCGGATTTAGAGATGGCAGTTGTTAGATCCGTGTGTTAATGGAGACACGGAATGCAGGAGTTGATTTAACAAGTGATTACTGAACAAAGTCTGGAGGTGAACTAGCAACACAAGACGCTACACAGGCTTATATACCCGAGTGGTCACTACTGGTACTACAGTATATAGGGCTTCAAAAACATAGTTCCTCTTAAAGGTACATACACTACAATTCCTCCCCTTTTAGATAAATTGTACATAACATTTTAAATAATCATTAAATAACATTTTTACAAGAACAAAAATATACACATTTGCTGAAGTTAATCAATTACAAATTCAGTCTCTCTGGAGGCTTCCTGACTCGGTCCGGATAACGCCTCGGTGGCGTAGTAGGTTCTTTTGGCAAGGTCGATTCGGCTTCAATGCTAGTGTTGGGTTCATCTGGTTCCAGTATCACCGGATCGGAGGTAGATACTATGGGTATCTCTGCTTCATCACTAGGCATATAGAGTTGTGGTGTAGGTTGTCCTTTTTCAGATGACTCTATGATCTGGTCAGCATGGCGCCTTATTATGCTTTCTCCAATGTCCACGGTATACATCAGTGGTCCTAGTCGTGTGCAAATAGTTCCAGGCTGCCATTACTCTGTACGGTAGTCCCGGGCCAAAACTGGTTGACCTATCTGGAAGGTTCTAGTTGGCCTTTCATTCATGCTTTGAAATTGCCGGTTCTCTACATCCCTTCTGACGTTTGGCTTGACCAAGTCCAGCTGGCATCTTAGTCTTCTATTGAAAAACATCATGGCGGGGGTTTGGTTTGTAACCACATGTGTTGCATTCCTGTATGCAAACAAGAAGTTATCTACCTTATGTTGTAGATTTATGTCTTCATTATCCATGGCCTTTATGACCTTCTTGAAGGTCTGGACAAACCTTTCAGCCAATCCATTGGTGGCGGGATGGTATGGGGCGGACGTGTAGTGCTTAACCCCATTGTTTTTTAAGATCTTCCTGAATTCTTCGGATACAAATTGCGGTCCATGATCAGAACAGATCTGTTCAGGCAGCCCATTCCTGGCGAATATGGTCCTTAGTACTGTGATGGTTTTTTCCGTGGTGGTGGAGGACATCTTTATTACCTCCGGCCACTTGGAGTGTGCATCCACCGCGATTAAGAACATTGAGTCCATAAATGGACCAGCAAAGTCGATATGTACCCTTTGCCATGGAGATGAGGGCCACGCCCATGGATGTAGAGGGGCTTGTGGTGGGGCGTTTTGGACCTTCTGGCATCCTAGACAGCTCTTGGTCATTTCTTCGATGTCTCCATCGATACCTGGCCACCACACAAATGCTCTGGCTAAGTTCTTCATTTTTACGCCACCCAGATGCCCCTCGTGAAGCTCCTCTAGCACTTTATCCTTGAATTTGGGTGGAATCACCACTCTGGATCCACACATCAAGGTTCCTCGGCACACTGACAGCTGTTCTCTTCTTTGCGAGAATGCTGGCAACAGTGGTTCGCCATGTGCTGGCCATCCCTTCACCGTTAAATCGTAGGCTCGTGAGAGAGTCGGGTCATTTTGCGTTTCCTTTTCAATGGTAGAATTTGTCACCGGTAGACATTCCACTATGGTCGAGTGGAATATCTCCACTGGGTCCACTGTAGGCGCCTCTTCCACCATTGGCAAGGGCAGGCGCGATAACCCGTCAGCATTCCCATGCTGTTTTGTTCCATTGTACTCTATGTCATATTGGTGTGCCCCTAGGAAAAGGGACAACCTCTGTAGCCTTTGCGCTGTCATAATGGGAACGCCCTTTTTAGGGTTGAATATGGAGACGAGGGGTAAACTTTTGTCCGTGTAGGTAATGGTTGAATGTCTTCACCCCCCACACCAGGCTGAGTGCCTCCCTGTCGATCTGGGCATAGTTACACTCAGCTGAGTTCAATGAGTGTGACCAAAAGCTGTCGGCCGCTCCGAGCCATCAGGGAATCTATGCGATAATACCGCTCCCACGCTGTAAGGGGATGCATCGCACGCCAGTCTGATTGGCATTGATGGGTTGTAATGAGCCAACACTTCCCTGGACGTGATCAAGCCTTTGCATTTATGGAAGGCACGTTTACAGTCCTCGCTCCATTTCCAAACTACTCCCGTTTGTAGCAGTGCGTTAAGCGGGTGCAGAACCGTCAACAAGTTTGGTAAAAATTTATGATAGTAATTTACTAATCCCAGGAACGACCTTAATTGTGAGACATTTTCAGGTGCTGGGGCCTTTACGACCGCTTCAATTTTTTCAGGTGACTTATGCAACCCTTCTTCGTTAATGACATGGCCACAATATGACATTTGTTTCTGGAAAAATTCGCACTTGGGGCGATTTGCTCGTAGGCCCCGTTCTCTCAGCCTCGTGAGCACCTGCTCCAAGTTGGCAAGGTGCTCGTTGTCGCTTTCTTCTGTTGCAAGGATGTCGTCTAGGTAGCATTGAGTCCCCGGAATCCCTTGCAGGACTTGCTCCATAGCTCTTTGCCAGATAGCCGGAGCTGATGCCACTCCAAAAACCAGTCGATTGTACTGGTACAGGCCTTTGTGTGTGTTTATCGTGAGATACTTTTTAGAGGCCTCCTCAACCTCCATCTGTAGATATGCCTGTGCTAACTCAATTTTGGTGAAAAGTTTCCCTCCGGATAGTGAGGCGAAAATATCTTCTATCCTCAGAAGAGGATACTGTACCGTGTGAAGAACCGGGTTTACAGTCACCTTGAAGTCTCCACAGATGCGAACATTTCTCTGTTCTTCAGATTTATCATTATTCAACGTTTTCTTCATGACCGGGATGATGGGTGTTGCCCACTCGCTCCAATCTATCTTGGATAATACGCCTGCTTTTTCCAAATTCTCCAGCTCTGCCTCGACGGCTGGACGAATTGCGTATGGCACCGGCCTTGCCTTAAAAAACTTGGGAATTGCTGCATCTTCCACTTTTATTGAGGCGGTGGCGCCTTTTAGGGTTCCGAGTTCCTGTTGAAACACTTCTTTGGCGTTAGCCAAGATTTCTTTTAATCGTCCAGGTATGACGTCATCATCGTTTTTTTTCTTACTGGTCACCGTCAGTGCCTGAATGGAGTGCCAGTCTAAACGTATCTTTCTGATCCATTCACGTCCCAACAACGGTGGACCACCATCTTGCAGAACGTATAAATACAACTTCTGTATTTCCTTGCCGTTGTATACAACAGGCACCCTTATTTTCCCTCTGGGGTATACTTTCTGCCCCGTATATGTCTTCAAGACAATGGATGTGTCTTTCAAAGGTATATGTGGAAATAGCCGCTCGTAATCCCATCGACTCATGACGGTCAGAGCTGATCCTGTATCTAGCTCCATTTTGACTGGGGACCCCGCTATCGTGAGGGTAACCCAAATGGTCTGGTAATCTTCTTTCGCAATTACATTATGTAATTTGAGACAGCTTAGTCTCTTGTTTCCGGAGTCGCTATCGTTCTTCTGGTCTTCGGAGCTACTGTCCGTCATCATTTGTACCTTTCTGTACTTTTCCTTATTGACCTTTTTACTGTCAGCGGATTTCTTTCCAGATCTGCATACACGTGCAATGTGTCCCATCTTTCCGCTTTGTCCTTGAACCAGCAGTCCCTCTGGTCATGGGTGGATCTGCCGCAGCGATACATCTCTCGAAACCCCGTGTCATTTCATGGGTGCTGAAGTCCTGTGGCTTTTGCTGTATCTCTGCAGCTCCTCTTGCTGCTGCTTCGTATGATACAGCCACACTGAAAGCCTTGTCCAGTGTCAAATCTTTCTCAGAAAGTAGTCTTTTCTGTGTTCCTTTGCTTAGGAGACCGCAGACGAATTTGTCTCGTAGAGAATCTGCCAGTCCTGCCCTGAATTGGCATTGCTTTGACAGCTTTCGTAATTCGGTGAGGTAATCAGCGTTGCTTTCATTCTTGTGCTGATTCCTCCTGAAGAATTTGAATCATTCCGCTATCAGCAGCGGTGTTGGGTTTAAGTGCTCCTGTAAGGTATCAACAATCTCCTTAAAATTCTTGTCCATCAGTTTGGCTGGAGTGATCAAGTTTCGTAACAGCCCGTATGTCCTTGCGCCCATCAGAGTTAGAAGTACCGATGCCTTTTTATTATCCGGGATTTATGTGACAGTACCGCTCCAACGCCGTAGGGAGACGCATCGTACGCCTGTGATGGGTTGTAGTGAGCCAATACTTCTCTTGAAGTGATCAGGCCTTTACACTTCTGAAAGGCCCGCTTACATTCATCGCTCCATTTCCATTCTACTCCAGTTTGTAGCAGGGCGTTCAGTGGGTGCAGAATTGTGGACAAATTCAGCAAAAATTTATGGTAGTAATTCACCAATCCGAGGAATGACCTCAGTTGCGACACATTTTCAGGCACTGGAGCCTTAACTACTGCTTCAATTTTGTCAGGGGACTTATGTAACCCCTCTTCATCAATCACGTGGCCACAATACGATATTTGTTTCTTAAAAAACTCGCACTTGGGGCGATTGGCTCGTAGCCCATGTTCTCTTAGTCTAGTGAGCACCTGCTCTAGGTTGGCAAGGTGTTCACTGTCATTTTCACCTGTCACTAGGATGTCGTCCAAGTAACACTGAGTCCCCGGAATGCCTTGCAGGATTTGTTCCATCGCTCTTTGCCATATAGCCGGAGCTGATGCAACTCCGAATACCAGTCAATTATACTGGTAAAGACCTTTGTGAGTGTTTATCGTGAGATATTTCCTAGAGAATTCTTCAACCTCCATCTGCAAATATGCTTGCGCTAGGTCAATTTTTGTATTTCCTTGCCGTTGTATTCGACAGGCACCCGTATTTTCCCTCTGGGGTATACTTTCTGCCCCGTATATGTCTTCAAGGCAATGGATGTGTCTTTCAAGGGTATGTGTGAGAATAGCCGCTCGTAGTCTCATCGATTCATGATGGTCAGGGCTGATCCTGTATCCAATTCCATTTTGACTTGGGACCCTGCTATCGTGAGGGTGACCCAAATGGTTCGGTGATCCTCTTTTGTGATTACGTTGTGTAGTTTGAGGCAGCTTAGTCTCTTGTTCCCGGATTCACTATCGCTCTTCTGGTCTTCGGAACTACTGTCCGTCATCTTTTGTACTTTCCTGTACTTTTCCTTAGTAGTCTTTTTGTTGTTGTTAGTCTTCTTTCTGGACCTGCAAACTCGTGCAATGTGTCCCATCTTTCCGCATTGCCTGCATGTTTTGTCCTTAGAGCAGCAGTCCTTCTGGTCATGGATTGTACTGCTGCAGCGATAACATTTTTCAAATCCCCGTGTCATTTCATGGGTGCCGTATTCCTGTGGCTTTTGCTGTATTTCCGTAGCTCCCCTTGCTGCTGCTTCATATGATACTGCCACGCTGAAAGCCTTATCTAGCATCAGCTCTTTCTCTGAGAGTAACCTCTTCTGGGTTCCTTCACTCAGGAGTCCACAGACAAATTTGTCCCGCAGGGTATCTGCCAGTCCTGCTCCGAACTGGCAGTGCTTTGATAGCTTGCGTAGTTCCGTAAGCTAATCAGCATTGCTCTCATCTTTATGCTGATTTCTCTTGTGGAATTTAAATCTTTCTGCTATCAGCAGCGGTTTCGGATTTAGGTGTTCCTGTAGGATATGAACAATTTCGTTAAATCTCTTCTCCATCGGTTTGACTGGAGCGATCAGGTTCCGCAATAGGCCGTACCTTCTTGCGCCCATTAAGTTTAGTAGTACCGATGCCTTTTTCTCATCGGCTACTTCATTTGCTTTGCAATATACTTCGACTCTTTCCACATACGTGGTCCAGTCTTCTATTGCATTATCGAAGGCAGTGATATTGCCAGTCTTCGGCATCTTGGAGATCTAAGATGGTGCCTCCCGCGCTTTGCCTTCTTCCCCGATTGAACAAAATGGCACCTCCCGTGCTTTGCCTTCTTCCCCGCTGGATTAACATGGCGCCTCCCGCGCTTTCTGTCTTTTCCACTGCTGCCAGCGCTGTTGCTGGCATTTTTATGCCTTGATGGTGACGCCCTATGGTCTTCGTGCGCTTACCCCCGCGCTGCTGACAACGCCGCTCTCCGCAGTCCCCGTGGCAAACTGCAGCTCCTCGCGGCTTTCTGCGCTTCTAATTTCTTTTTCTTTTCTTTTAATTACTGTTCCCGTCGTCAGAGCAGACCCTATGGGGCACTTGCCTCCCTCTTCTCGGGTCTGTACACTGCCCAGCTTCGTAGCACTGGCCGCACCCTGTGTGCTCCACCCTCTCTCTCTCTCTCCTCTTCCCGACAACGCTGCTCGGCCCCGTTGAAAAGCCACCCGATCGAGCTCTAGCCCGCCGCAGCCCAGGAAGAATCAGTGTACTACCTGCCACCAGCCCGATTAGCTGGAACACCATAGACTGGATAACCAAGCCCAGCTCTCGACAGCCTATCCTGCAAATCTTCGAATTCGATGAATCAGAGGGCGGTTGCCCACGGTCAACGCCCGTTTCTTCTGTTTGTTTTTTTTTCTTTTTGGATTTCTTCCTTCTGGCTTCGACCTCTAATAACTTCGCTTCAGGGATGGATCCCCGTGAGGTGGTGCAGAACTGTAGGTAAGTTCGGATCTGTTCGTCGCCAATGTAATGTACGTGTGTAATTGAGACATGGACTGCAGAAGTTGGTTATAACAGGTGTTTACTGAATGGAGACAAAACTGGAACTACTATACAAAGTTACTGCACAGGCTTATATACAGGGGTGGTCACTACTGGTACTGCAGTATACAGGGGCTGCAGAATATAGTTCCTTCTCCAAGGTACATACACTACAATAATCACTCAATTATTGGTGGCCGTGCCTTCTGTTGCCTAGGCCTAAGCTCTGGAATTGCCTGTCTAAACCTCTCCGCCTCTCTACCTCTCTTTCCTCCTTTAAGATGCTCCTTAAAACCTACCTCTTTGACCAAGCTTTTGGTCATTTGCCCTAATTTCTCCTTATATGGCTCACTGTCAAATTTTGTGTCTTATAACACTCCTGCAAAGCACCTTGGGACATTTTCCAATTCAAAGGCGCTATATAAATACAAGTTGTTGTTGTTGCTGTTGATGAAACCACAGTTTATGTCTCCACTCCTAAAATCACATTTTGCCCTTTGAAGTAAGATATAATTATGCCCATCAGACATCTTGCGACATAATTTGAGAGAACTTTTGGCACATTTAAAATACAGTTCAGGTGCCTGGATATTCTGGAGTGCATTGCTGTACACTGCTCCAAGGTTTGTTAAATGTTTGTGGCATGCTGTGTTCTCCACAGTGTGGTTACTTGCTGTGGAATTTTAGCAGGCATTCCTGAAGCTAGATGAAATGTTATTATGTAGAAAATCAGTTAAGCTCAGCATGCCTGGGATAGATGGCCAGCTTTGTTGTTAAAAGACCAGGAAAATTAGGGGGAAAAATTTGGTTACTTTGCCCCTCCCATTAGTGCCTTAAGAGGGCGCAAAGCAACTAGCACCCGGGCATGGCGCCGCAAACGCCTCCCACAAAATTCAGCAGTGAGGTTAGTGGCGGAGGCAACTGTTAGCACCCTGCGGCGCTGCGCCGCCGGTGATGGCGCCATCGCTTTGCACAGCGCTCCACTCGCGCCCCGGCCGCGATCTTCAGTAGTGCCCCCTGACTTACCACCGGACACTATGTCCGGTGGGGTCACGGGGGCCTACCTGTGTTCGGGGCGGTGCTAATTAAAGGTGAGGTACCGGGCGGCCATTTTTGTTGCTGGCCGCCTGCCAGCACCTGCCAGCATCTGCCCCCGTTGCAGTCCCTGGCCACCTGAGCAGTCACCCCGCAGAGTGCCAGCTGCGCTCCATGAGCCCGGCACTTCTCTTGAGGTGGTCAGAAATGGGGATGTTCACTGATGACTGCACAGTGTTCAGCACCATTCACAACTCCTCAGATAATGAAGCAGTCCATGCTGGCATGGAACAAGACCTGTACAATGTTCAGGCTTGGGCTGATAAGCGGCAGGTAACATTCGCACCACAGAAGTGCCAGGCAATGACTATCTCCAACAAGCGAGAGTCTAACCACCACCTGTTGACATTCAACAGCATTACCGTCACCGAATCCCCCACCATCAACATCCTGGGGGTCACCATTGACCAGAAACTTAACTGGACCAGCCACATAAATAATGTGGCAACAAGACCAGGTCAGAGGCTAGGTATTCTGCAGCGAGTGTCTCGTCTCATAGAAACATAGAAACATAGAAGATAGGAGCAGGAGTAGGACATTCGGCCCTTCGAGCCTGCTCCGCCATTCAATGAGATCATGGCTGATC
This sequence comes from Somniosus microcephalus, assembly GCF_052327205.1. Lineage (NCBI taxonomy): Eukaryota > Metazoa > Chordata > Chondrichthyes > Squaliformes > Somniosidae > Somniosus > Somniosus microcephalus. The sequence continues at coordinate 245,327,928 of NC_140988.1, forward strand.
ATCCAAATTCAGTACCCTGTCCCTGCCTTCTCCCCATATCCCCTGATCCCTTTATCTTTAAGAAATATATCCAACTCTTTCTTGAATATATTTAATGAACTGGCCTCCGCCGCCCTCTGTGGCAAAGAATTCCACAGGTTCACCACTCTTTGGGTGAAGAAATTCCTCCTCATTTCAGTCCTAAATGTCCTACCCCTTATCATTAGACTATGGCCCCTGGTTCTGGACTCCCCGACCATCGGGAAAATCCTTCCAGCATCTAGTCTGTCCAGGCCTGACGGAATTTTATAGGTTTCGATGAGATCCCCTCTCAATCTTCTAAATTCCAGTGAGTATAAGCCCAATCGACACAATCTCTCCTCATACATCATTCCTGCCATCCCAGGTATCAGCCTGGTGAATCTTCGTTGCACTCCTTCCATGACAAGAACGTCCTTCCTCAGATAAGGCGACCAAAACTGCACACAATACTCAAGGTGCGGTCTCACCAAGGCCCTGTACAACTGTAGCAAGACACCCTTGTTCCTGTACTCAAACCCTCTTGCTACGAAGGCCAACATACCATTTGCCTTCTTAACCGCCTGCTGCACCTGCATGCTTACCTTCAGCGACTGGTGCACAAGAACACCCAGGTCTCTTTGCACTTCCCCTTCTCCCAATCTATTGCCATTCAAATAATAATCTGCCTTCCTGTTTTTGCCACCAAAGTGGATAACCTCACATTTATCCACATTATAGTGCATTTGCCATGTTTCTGCCCAATCACCCAATCTGTCCAAATCGTACTGGAGCTTCTCGACATCCTCCTCACAGCTTACCTTCCCACCCAGCTTTGTGTCGTCTGCAAATTTGGAGATATTACATCCAATTCCCTCGTCCAGATCATTAATATATATTGTGAACAGCTGGGGTCCTAGGACCGATCCTTGCGGTACCCCACTAGTCACTGCCTGCCACTCGGAAAACGACCCGTTTATTCCAACTCTTTGCTTTCTGTCCGCCAACCAGTTCTCTATCCAAGCCAATACCTTGCCCCCAATCCCATGTGCCTTAATTTTGCACGCTAATCTCTTATGCGGGACCTTATCGAAAGGATCTAGAGAAGAGATAGCAGAGGCACTATTGCACATATTTAATAATTTGTTAGAAAAAGGTATAGTGCCGGAGGACTGGTGAATAGCTAATGTTAGATCTATATTTAAGAAGGGAGCTATAATTTCTCCAGGGAACTATAGGCCAGTCAGTTAAACGGTGAGGAGTTAAGGATAGTATTAGATTAAAAGAAGAGGCTTGCAATGTTGCCAAAAAGAGTAGTAAGCCTGAAGATTAGAGAATTTTAGAAATCAGTAAAGGATGACCAAGAAATTGATGGAGGGAGAAAATAGAATATGAGTGTAAACTAACAAGAAATATAAAAACAGATTGTAAGAGCTTATATAAATAAGTATGTAAAAGGGAAGAGAGTAAGGAAAGTAAATGTGAGTCCCTTAGAGGCAGAGACAGGAGAAATTATATTGGGGAACAAGGAAATGGCAGAGACGTTAAACAAATATTTTGTATCTGGCTTCAGAGCAGAGGACTCAAAAAACATACTGAAAGTAGTGGGGAACCAAGGGGCTAATGAGTGTGAGGAACTTAAAGTAATTAATATTAGTAAAGAAAAAGTACTGGAAAAACTAATGGGACTAAAAACCGACAAATCCCCTGCACCTAATGGCTTACATCCTCAGGTTCTAAAAGAGGTGCCTGCAGAGATAGTGGATGCATTGGTTGTGATCTTCCAAAATTCCCTAGATTCTCAAAAGGTCCCTGTAAATTGGAAGGTTACAAATGTAACCCTGCTATTCAAGAAAGGAAGGAGTGAGAAAACAAGGGACTATAGGTCAGTTAGCTTGATCTCAGTAGTAGGGAGAAAGCTCAAAGCTATTATTAGGTAAGTGGTAACAGGGCACTTAGAAAATCATAATATGATTAGGCAGAGTCAGCATGGTTTTATGAAAAGGAAATCATGTTTAGAAAAACTATTAGAGTGTTTTGAGGGTGTAACAGCAGGGTGGAGAAGGGGAGTCTGTGGATGCAGTATATTTGTATTTTCGAAAGGCATTCGATAAGGTGCCACAAAAGAGGTTGTTACACAAGTGCAGCGCTCATGGGATTGGTGGGACTATATCAGCACGGATTGAGGATTGGTTAACAGGCAGAAAACAGAGAGTAGGAATAAACGGGTCATTTTTGGGTTGGTCGGTTGTAACTAGTGGGTGCCGCAAGGATCAATGTTTGGGCTCAGCTATTTACAATCTATATCAATGATTTAGGTGAGGGAACAAAAAGGTGTAATATATTCTAGAACTGTCCTAGTGGATTGGAAGGTAGCAAATGTAACACTGCTGTACAAGAAAGAAGAGAGAAAACAGAGAACTACAGGCCAGTTTATGATTGGGTTTTATGAAAGGGAAATCGCATTCGACAAAGATTATAGTTTTTTGAGGATATAATTAGCAGGGTAGATAAAGGGGAACCAGTGGATGTAGTATATTTGGATTTCCAAAAGGCATTTGATAAGGCGCCACATAAAAGGTTGTTAGGCAAGATAAGGGTCATGAGTTTAGGGGTAATACAGTAGCATGGATAGACGATTGGTTAAGAGACAGAAAACAGAGAGTAGGGATAAACGGGTCATTTTCAGGTTGGCAGGCTGTAACTACTGGGGTGCTGCAAAGATCAGTACTGGGACTTCAGATATTTACAATCTATATTAATGACTTAGATGAAGGGACCAAGTGTAATGTATCCAAGTTTGCTGACAATACAAAGCTAGGTGGGTCAGTAAGCTGTGAGGAGGACACAAAGGCTAGAATTTTCATTACCTGAGAGGGTCAGGTGCGGGTGGTCAGCGTGGCAGGTCAGAAACGTGTTCTTTTTATCATAGCAAAATACTGCAGATGTTGGAAATCCGAAATAACAACAGAAAATGCTGGAAAAACTCAGCAAGTCAGGCAACATCCATGGAGAGAAATTTGAGTTGACGTTTCGGGTTTGACCCTTCTTCAAAACTGGAGAGAAAAGGAACTAGATCGAAGGCAGGGCTGCGATCGGACAAAAGAATAAAAGAACCAAAAGAAGTAAAAGAGATTAGAAGCTAGACGAGATGGTAATAGGCTGTGATTAGGTGTAAAGTGTACTGGCAGGGCAAAAGATAGCTGCCAGGTGTGAGAGAGAAACAAAAGGAAAGGGGGGGGGGGAAAGGAAAGGAGTGGAAAAATATAAGTGAAAATGAAATGGGGGCCGAGGTTATGATCTGAAATTGTTGAACTCGATATTGAGACCGGAAGGCTGCAGAGTGCCTAATCGGAAGATGAGGTGCTGTTCCTCGAGTTTACGTTGAGCTTCCGTGGAACAGTACAAGAGGCCAAGGACGGTGAGGTCCGAGTGGGAATGGAGCGGTGAATTGAAATGACAGGCGACCGGAAGCTCGGGGTCACCCTTACGGACTGAACGGAGGTGTTCCGCAAAGCGGTCACCCAATCTGCGTTTGGTCTCCCCAATGTAGAGGAGACCGCATCGTGAGCAGCGAATACAGTATACTAGATTGCGAGAAGTACAAGTAAATCGCTGTTTCACCTGGAAGGGCTGTTTGGGGCCCTGGACAGTGGGGAGGGGGGAGGTATAGGGGCAGGTGTTACATCTCCTCCGCTTGCACGGGAAGGTGCCAGGCGAAGGGGAAGGGCTGTTTGGGGTGATAGAGGAGTGGACTAGGGTGTCTCGGAGAGAGCGGTCCCTGCAGAATGCTGAAAGGGGAGGGGAGGGGAAGATACGTTTGGTAGTGGGATCACTTTGGAGGTAGCGGAAATGCCGGAGGATGATCCGTTGAATGTGGAGGCTGGTGGGGTGAAAGGTGAGGACAAGGGGAACCCTATCGTGGTTCCGGGAGGGAGGGGCAGGGGTGAGGGCAGAGGTGCGGGAGATAGAACTGACACGGTCGAGGGCAGTGTCAACCACGGTAGAGGGGAATCCTCGGTTGCGGAAAAAGGAAGACATGTCTGAAGCACTGATGTGGAAGGTGGCATCGTCGGAGCAGATACGGCGGAGGCGGAGAAACTGGGAGAATGGAATAGAGTCCTTACAGGAAGCGGGGTGGGAGGAAGTGTAGTCCAGGTAGCTGTGGGAGTCAGTGGGCTTGTAGTAAATATTGGTCGATAACCTATCCCCAGAGATGGAGACGGAGAAGTCGAGGAAGGGAAGGGAAGAGTCAGAGATGGACCATGTGAAGGTGAGGGAAGGGTGGAAATTGGAGGCAAAGTGAATGAAATTGTCAAGTTCGGGGCGAGAGCAGGAAACGGCACCGATACAGTCATCAATGTATCGGAAAAAGAGGTGAGGGAGGGGACCCGAGTAGGACTGGAACAAAGATTGTACCAAACGTATCTTCCCCTCCCCTCCCCTTTCAGCATTCCGCAGGGACCGCTCTCTCTGAGACACCCTAGTCCACTCCTCTATCACCCCAAACAGCCCTTCCCCTTCGCCTGGCACCTTCCCGTGCAAGCGGAGGAGATGTAACACCTGCCCCTATACCTCCCCCCTCCCCACTGTCCAGGGCCCCAAACACCCCTTCCAGGTGAAACAGTGATTTACTTGTACTTCTCGCAATCTAGTATACTGTATTCGCTGCTCACGATGCGGTCTCCTCTACATTGGGGAGACCAAACGCAGATTGGGTGACCGCTTTGCGGAACACCTCCGTTCAGTCCGTAAGGGTGACCCCGAGCTTCCGGTCGCCTGTCATTTCAATTCACCGCTCCATTCCCACTCGGACCTCACCGTCCTTGGCCTCTTGTACTGTTCCACGGAAGCTCAATGTAAACTCGAGGAACAGCACCTCATCTTCCGATTAGGCACTCTGCAGCCTTCCGGTCTCAATATCGAGTTCAACAATTTCAGATCATAACCTCGGCCCCCATTTCATTTTCACTTATATTTTTCCACTCCTTTCCTTTCCCCCCCCCCTTTCCTTTTGTTTCTCTCTCACACCTGGCAGCTATCTTTTGCCCTGCCAGTACACTTTACACCTAATCACAGCCTATTACCATCTCGTCTAGCTTCTAATCTCTTTTACTTCTTTTGGTTCTTTTATTCTTTTGTCCGATCGCAGCCCTGCCTTCGATCTAGTTCCTTTTCTCTCCAGTTTTGAAGAAGGGTCAAACCCGAAACGTCAACTCAAATTTCTCTCCACGGATGTTGCCTGACTTGCTGAGTTTTTCCAGCATTTTCTGTTGTTATTTTGTTCTTTTTATCATCCTGCTCCTCAGAGCGACTTTCCGTTAACGGCGCCTGACGTAATAAAACTCACTGTGCACTTTGTTTGAGCATAAAGCAAGGCTTTAATCAACTTGTTTCAGAACATGGAGGTCAAGTTGTACTTCACTAGTTCCTTGTCTAACAAAATGTCCCTGGAGAGCTGGGCCCACGTCCAAGTATTTACACTCATTGAACGGCGCCACCAGCTGGCCGTCCAGTGTTATTTCATGAGTAGTTTCTTGATGAATGATGAGATTTATAACAGCACCTATTAAGGCAGGCCTACGTGTTACCTTGTAGGATTCGCAAAATTGAACTTTATATTAAAAAGGGTCAAATGGCAGAAGAGGCCATGATTTTAAAGACTGTTTTAAGAGAAGCCTAGCAAAAAGGGGCATTCAAAATGGCTGCCAGACCCCGTGACCAACTTATTGGGACACTTTAAAATGGTTCCTGCAGTCCTCCGACAGCTTTGTGGATTCAGCCCACAGTAAGTTCTGGAAGCCGTTTCTGAGAGAACGAAACCAGACACCCACATCTTATACATATAGATTGGCTGCAGACCCAGTCAAGATCGGCCTGTAGATAAAGGCCATCTGAATGATTACCCAGACAAAAGGGAACAGTTTCATATTCATGAGAAGAGCATCAAGGACCCGTTAAGGACATTACCAGGACATTAAAAACAATGAAGGTCATTCCAGACCAGAGATGGCCCGTTACCGGCCATCCAAGAACAGTTTAAAATATAATGACTACCCCGTTGTGCTCCCAGCCCACCAAAATTAAAACAAAAGACTAACCTGCTTTGGCGCGAGATAAGGGCTTCTGATGAGAAGTATATCTGGGAACCCAGGGGTAGGAAGGAAGGGAAAGCCATCCTGGTGCTACCATCGTATCGGTAGCATCATCGCTAGAAGAAGGAGAAGAAGACGGTTTGAGCTGGCGGCCCGCCCTGGGGTAAAACATCGGGAGATCATCGACCAACCTCGGGCCGTTGACGAAACGGGAGACCATCGACCCACTCCGGCTCGGGAGAAGAGACAATAAGAAACTGAAGAAACGATGGGGGCCAGCCCGAGGCTCCTCTGACCGGGGTCGAGCAGACGATCCCCGACCCCGCCACATCCAGACCAGCCGGTGTCCAGCCGTCCCCGACCCCCACCTCAGAAGAGAGGTGTGGCGCAGCTCGCTGGGGCTCCAACAACCACGTGGAGACGGGACGCCTGAATGGATCAAACGCAGACCTGTTTCAAATCCTTACACTTCCTAGTTGGATTGGTGAGCATGTTTCTGGCCCTTCATAATCAGATCTAGATAGGTTTAAGGGGGTGGGCATTTAAGGGTATAATTAACATGAGTTGTTGTCCCTCGATGTTCCGTGTGTTTTCCCCATTTCATGATGATCTTTGTAGAGCATAATATGCCTGTATTTGCCTTAGTTAGTATTGTGTCGTTATGATTTGTTTGTGTTTTCCCCTCCCATGTACCCTCTTATTTGCTTGCATTTGATTTGTTTTACGTTATGCAATAAAATTCCATTTCGTTTTCATCAAACTTGGTCGATAAGAGTTTTCTCTACATTGTCGTTCCTGCCCCAAAGTCCAGAGTCCAGAATCTAAGGGGCGAGTGGGTCGAACCTTTAAGAGAGAACTACTTTTACAGCTCCTGTATACTGTAGTACTGGCAGTGACCACACATGTATATAAGCCTTGAGCAGGCATCTGTACTGTTAGTTTTTAGACTACCCTCATCCAGTAAACACCTGTTGATTGTTGATCTGCAGTCTCCGTCTATTTATTGAAGAACACCATACCTTAAGATTCACGGATTCAACAGTGGCGACGAGGTCGATTCGAATCTACCTGCAACTCTGCAATTCCTCCCAAGGATTCGCTCCAGGAGGACAGTGGAAGAAGTCGAGGCCAGAAGCACGGGCGTTGACCACGAGCAACCGCCCAGTCATCCGGCAGAGAGTGAACATCGGAGGGGTGGCTGTTGACAGCTGGGCTTGGTTCTCCAGCCACGACGATCCAGCAACAGACTGGCAACAGGTACAGCGTAGACCCTTCCTGGACAGCGGCGGCTGGAGCCGACCGACGGCACAGAAAAGGCCGAGCAGCGTCGACGGGGTAAGAGAGAGGGTAAAGCGCACAGGGCGCAGCCGGGGGTTGAAGACAGAGCGGCGTCGACGGAAAACAAAAAGAGAGAGAGGGTAAAGCACAGCCGGGGTTCAGGACCAAGTGGCAGCAATGAGAGAGGCGCACAGGAGAATGCGCAGAGCGCAGCCAGGGCTAAAGGGGTGAGCAGCGTCCGTGGGGAAAGAAAGGAAGCGCGGGAGACGCCATTGGAGCCGCAGCGGAGAAGAAGGGCGAGCGTGGGAAGAAAGGAAAGCACGGGAGATGCCATTTTGAGCCAGCGGAGAAGAAGGGAGAGCACGGGAGACGCCATTTTAGCCAGTCTAACCACACCCAGGGGTGCCAAAGAGTGGCAGTGTCACAGCGTTCGACAATGAAGTCGAAGATTGGGCGACATATGTGGAATGCATTGAGGTGTACTGCAAGGCGAATGAAGAGCCAGATGCCAGGAAAGCACTGGTTTTGTTGAATTCTATGGGTGCAAAAACGTATGGCTTACTGCGAAACCTGATAACCCCAGAGAAGCCAGTGGATAAGGATTTCGAAAGCATAGTGGAAATCCTACAGGACCACTTAAACCCCACACCGCTGCTGATAGCAGAAAGATTTAAGTTCCACAAAAGGAACCAGCATAAAGACGAAAGTAATGCTGAGTATTTAACGGAACTGCGCAAGCTATCGAAACACTGCCAGTTTGGAATGGGACTAGCAGATACGTTAAGGGACAAGTTTGTGTGTGGGCTACAAAGTGAAGGAACCCAGAAACGGCTTCTATCAGAAAAGGATCTTACACTGGACAAGGCTTTCAGCATGGCAGTATCACACGAAGCAGCCGCACAGGGCGCTGCAGAGATACAACGGAGACCCCAAGAATATGGCTCCAATGAAATGTCATATGGAGCAGGGAAGTGTTATCGCTGCGGCAGAACAACACACGACCAGAAGGATTGTTGATTCAAGGACCAAGTGTGCAGACAGTGTGGAAAAGGAGGACACATAGCAAGAGTCTGCAGGCCAGGGAAGAAAACCAGCAGCAAGAAATCTCCACAGGAGAAGTACAAAAAGGTACATAAGGTGCTGGACAGTAGTTCAGACGAACAGAAAAGTGATACAGACTCCGGAAGCAAGGAGCTGGGTTGTCTGAAACTACATAACGTAATCAAAATGGAGGATCACCAGACTATCTGGGTCACGCTCAAGATAGATGGAGTCCAAGTGAAAATGGAGTTGGACACAGGATCAGCCCAGCAGTCATAAACCGAAGGGACTACAAGCGGCTATTCTCACATATACCCTTGAAAGCTACAGAGATTGTCTTGAAGACGTACACGGGGCAAAAAGTCTACCCCAAAGGAAAAATAAGGGTGAACGTGATATACAGAGGCCAGGAAATACCAAAAATGGACCTATATGTATTGCCAGATGGAGGACCACCACTACTAGGACGTGAATGGATCCGGAAGATACAATTAGATTGGCATTCCATACAGGCATTGAAGGTTGAGGCCAAAAAGGATGACGACGTCACACCTGGACGACTGTCAAAAATGCTAACTGACGCACAAGAAGTGTTCCAGGAGGGACTCGGAACACTAAAAGGCATAACAGCGACGATTAAAATAGAGGAAAATGCAAGCTCAAAGTTTTTTAAGGCCAGACCAGTGCCTTATGCGATCCGACCAGCCGTCGAAGCAGAGCTGGAAGGTTTGGAACGTTCAGGAGTACTGTCCAAAGTGGACTGGAGCGAGTGGGCTACACCCATCATTCCTGTAATGAAGAGGTCATTGAGTAATATGCCTGGTGAACCAAAGAAGGTCTGCATCTGTGGGGATTTTAAGGTGACAGTGAACCCAGTCCTTCACACGGTACAATATCCGCTTCTGCGGATTGAAGATATTTTCGCCTCGCTATCTGGAGGAAAATGCTTCACCAAGATTGATCTGGCCCAGGCGTACCTGCAAATGGAGGTAGAAGAAGCCTCGAAACAATACCTCACGATCAACACTCATAAAGGTCTCTACCAATACAATCGGCTGGTGTTCGGGGTAGCATCGGCTCCGGCTATTTGGCAAAGGGCAATGGATCAAGTCCTGCAAGGGATTCCAGGGACCCAGTGTTATTTGGACGACATCCTGGTCACGGGCGAAAATGACAGTGATCACCTCGCCAACCTGGAGAAAGTGCTCACTAGATTGAAGGAATATGGGCTATGAGCTAATCGCCACAAGTGCGAGTTTTTCCAGAAGCAGATCTCGTATTGTGGCCATGTGATTGATGAAGAGGGGTTACATAAGTCCCCTGAAAAGATTGAGGCAGTAGTCAAGGCTCCAGCACCGAAAATGTGTCACAACTGAGGTCATTCCTCGGGCTGGTGAACTACTACCATAAGTTCTTACCAAATTTGTCTACAGTATTACACCCACTGAACACCCTACTGCAAACGGGGGTACCATGGAAGTAGAATGACGAATGTAAACGAGCTTTCCAGAAGTGCAAAGAATTGATCACATCAAAAGTGGTGTTGGCCCATTTCAACCCAGCACTACCAATTCGGTTGGCGTGTGATGCATCACCCTATGGTATTGGAGCGGTGCTGTCGCACAAATTCCCAGACGGGTTGGAGAGGCCAGTAGCCTTTGCGTCTCGGTCACTAACCTCAGCCGAGCACAACTACGCCCAGATTGACAGGGAGGCCCTCAGCCTAGTATGGGGAGTAAAAAAATTCAACCACTATCTGCATGGGCAGAAGTTCACCTTGCTGACTGACCACCAACCACTTGTCTCCATCTTTAATCCAAAGAAGGGCGTTCCGGTGATGACTGCACCACGGCTACAAAGATGGTCCCTTTTTCTAGGGGCGAACCAATATGAAATAGAGTATAAGGGCACGAAACAGCATGGAAACGCTGATGGGCTATCATGCCTGCCACTGCCTACTGTGGAGGAAGCACCAGCAGTGGACCCTGTCGAAATATTTTATTCATCGATAATTTAACGCTTGCCAGTAACTAACGCGGATATAGAAAAGGAGACCCGAAATGATCCGACACTGTCTCGGGTATATGATTTGATGGTGAAGGGATGGCCAACATATGGCGACTCACTGTTGCCAGCATTCTCATCTAGAAGAGAACAGCTGTCAGTATGCCAGGGGACCTTGATGTGTGGATCCCGAGCGGTAATTCCACCCAAGTTAAGGGAGAGAGCGCTCAATGAGCTTCACGAAGGCCATCTGGGAGGGGTGAAAATGAAAAGCCTTGCTAGGGCTTATGTATGGTGGCCAGGGATCGATCAACAAATCGAGGAACTAACAAAGAGCTGCTCAGGATGCCAGAAGGTCCAAAATGCACCACCACATGCCCCTCTACACCCATGGGAGTGGCCCTCCTCTCCATGGCAACGGGTGCATATTGATTTTGCTGGTCCATTCATGGACTCAATGTTTTTAATAGCAGTGGATGCGCACTCGAAATGGCCTGAGGTGATAAAAATGTCCTCCACCACTACGGAGAAAACGATTGCAGTCCTACGGACCATATTTGCCAGGAACGGCTTGCCAGAGCAGATTTGCTCTGATAACGGACCACAGTTTGTGTCCGAAGAGTTTCGGAAATTTATGAGAAGGAATGGGGTAAGGCATTACACATCCGCCCCGTATCATCCAGCCACAAATGGATTGGCTGAGAGGTTCGTACAAACCTTTAAAAAGGCAGTAAGGGCCATGTGCGATGATGACATTCCACTACAGCATAAGGTGGACAATTTCCTGTTAGCCTACAGAAATGCGACACATGCAGTTACCAACCAGACCCCAGCCATGATTTTCTTTAACCGAAGTTTGAGATCTCGTCTGGATTTGCTCAGACCAAATGTGCGAAGAAATGTTGAGGATAAGCAATTCCAGCACATCAATGAGAAGCCGACAAGGAGCTTCAATGTAGGACAACCAATCTTGGCCCACGACTACCGAACAGAGAAATGGCAACCCGCAACGATATGCACACGGCAGGGGCCACTAATGTACACAGTGGATGTCGGGGAGAACATTGTGAGACGCCATGTCAACCAGATCCTAGCGTCACAGGAATGAGTCAACCCCATGTCTCGCGTACCTGGGGATGAACCCGACATACCGGTAGCACCTACCCCAGAAACTGTAGCAGCGGAAACTGATGAACTTACCGATGACAGGGGGCCAGGATCGCCTCCGCACCAAAAACAAGACACTCAGGAAAGGCGCAATTTTGAAAGGATCAGGAAGCCGCCCCAAAGACTGAATCTCTAATGGACTATTTCAGTTAAATGTGCATGTTAAAGTGTTAACTGTTATTTGAATGTTATGGTATTGTTAATCTAAAAGGGGAGGAATTGTAGTGTATGTACCTTTAAGAGAGAACTACTTTTACAGCTCCTGTATACTGTAGTACCGGCAGTGACCACACCTGTATATAAGTCTTGACCAGGCATCTGTACTGTTAGTTTTTAGACTACCCTCATCCAGTAAACACCTGTTGATTGTTGATCTGCAGTCTCCGTCTATTTATTGAAGAACACCATACCTTAAGATTCACGGATTCAACAGAACCACTCACGGTTTTACTGTGCAAGAGAGAGAGGCCTCTAGAGAGAGAAACCTCTGCGATCTAAAACCCCTAACAGAAAATGGCGGCTGCGACAGGACCCTGGCAGCAGGATTGCAATGTACTAGATCCAAGTTTGAATGGCCGAAATGCAATGGATGAGAGGGTAGCGGATTATGTCTTTGGCAAGGTAAATCTCACTAAGCAGTGGATTTCCGATCTCTTACTGGATGGGCGTCCGGTGGACGCAGCCATAAGGTGGACAGAGAGCAAAGAGCATAAGAAGTCAATGGAGAAGGCAGTGTGGCTGATGTGTTACAAGAAGCAAGTCCAGATCTTGGACCGGGTCGTTGCAGCACAGGCAGCCAGGATCACAACCCAGGCAGCAGAGATAGAGGAAAAGGCCATGGGTGGGGAAAAACTCATCACAGTGCTTCACGCGCTGAATCAGGAACGCCAAGTGGTAGCTAGTCAACATCAGGCTAGGATAGAGTACCTGGAGTGCCAGGTTACTGAGGCAAAGATCAATGAAACGAGGATACGGGAGAAAAACGCCCGCCTCGCACAACAGCTAAGAGTGCAGGAGGAGAAAGTAGTGGAGGTTAAGCAGCTTACAAGCTAGCCCTCGAGCACGGGTTCGAGAGCACAGACCATGGCCCCTGCCAAAAGACCATAGAGGACCTGAGAACGGTCCTGGTTAAGGCAAAAGGCATGGTGTGTCACATCAGCCCGAAAGCCAGTCACATGGACTTTTTAAAGGAATCAAAACCGCCGATTCCAGCCGAAGTAGTTGTGGTACCAGCCACCGAGCCCTCAGCACCACCGAGCTACAGTGAGGCTTGGCCGGAAAAACAGGGGGTGGTAAAAGAGGAGGTAGCCGAGGTGGAATGTGAGGAAGAAAAGCCACTGGTAGCAAAGCCGGGACTGGCACCGATGTGTCCTGCTCGGCACCAGAGTTTCGGTCCCAATGCCGCAAATGGCGATGCCGGACCCCACCAGAACCAGCTCATGGTGCCTTACGCTGCCCAGCAATTAAGGTCCATGGTGAGCCACCTCGCAAGACTCACATTAAAGGGAGATCCCTCGATTCATTTCAGGGAGATAGAGGAGACAGCAGCCATTAATGACTGTGATGATCAAGAACAGGCGAAAATATTGCTTTTCTCCCTGGATTGCACAATCCTTCAGTGCCTCTCAGATGAGAGTAAGAGGGGACGGAAAGGGTATTTGGATCTCAGGGAGGAAGTTTTAGAAGTAATGGGAGTGGACGACGGTAGTCCGTTCGACCGTGTGGAAGGGACTGTGCAGCTATCTGGAGAACCCCCACAGGTTTTCGCAGAAAGGCTGTGGCCAGTGTATCGATGCAGCTGTCCGAGCATGCCTGACTGGGTTGCAATGGACGACGAACAGCGGGTTCATTGGCTCCATTGCTTGGTTACCAACAGCTTGCCGCAGATACGGGCCCTAGCCAGATCTTGGTTTGATCCCCAAGGTCCCGGTGTCACGGAGGAGACGGTGCTCCGCCAGTTCAACATTGCGTATAAGAATTGTAGAGGTCAGGAAACACCTCCCCAGAAGGGAAAGGTGCATGAAGCAAAACCCGCAGCCCCAAGCAAGAAGGAGTGGTGTCAGGAGGGGAATCGCCCTGCCCAAGCCAAGCTCAATTGCTACGGGTGTGGGAAGGATGGACATTGGCGCAAGGACTGTAGAAATCCGTGGAAGGATAATAAGGGAAAATTTCCCACAGCCCAAGCCCAAGCCCAGACCGCTGCCCCAGCACCAGCCCAAACCCAAGCCGTAGCTCCTGCCCCAGCACAAGGAGTTGGTGCAGCTATGGATCCCACTGCAATTGAATCAATCATAGAGACAATGCGGTCTCTGATGATCGCGCAGGGGAAGATAGCCGTCACCACTGGTCTTGTCGTTCCCGAAACCCCGACCGCTGTGCCCAAATGACTAGAGCCGGCGCAGCCCGTTTACTTGTGTGCGCTGCGATATGATGTATGGAGGCGACCCCTCGTGGAGATGGAAGTGGAGGAGGTAAAAAGGACCTATCTGTTGGATACGGGGGCATCGTGCACCGTGATCCACGCAGATGACCCTGCCACCTCACCTCTGTCTACCGGGGTTCCATATATTCTGTCGGGCTTCACAGGCAAGGAACAGGCTGACACATTTCCCATTCCTCTCTCCGCTCATTTAGGACCACTCCGCACCAAGTGGAAGTGTATACTAATGAAGTGGGAAGTGGAGAATGGGAAAGGGATCCTCGGGTCCGATTTCTTGGTAGAACACGGGATCCTCATGGATCTAAGAAATCATTGTCTTTGGGGAGCGGCTAAGGGTAAGCCGGGCAAGGTAGTCGTCATCCCAGGGAAAGGAGAAAGAGGGACCCTGTGTACCGTGAAGCCAAAAGAGGGCTACGACCTCGAGCTCATGGTCGCAGGCGTCCCACCAGATCTGCAGGCATTCGTGTCAGACAATCTGACTACGTTTGCCACGCACAAGCACGATTGTGGGAGGGTCACCGGGTTTGAGGTCAGAGTAGACGGAGACCCCATGGCCCGACCCCAAAAACAGTACAACTTCCCCCGGGAAACGGAGCCCGACATGGAGACATCAATGTCTTCAGTGGTGCAGCAGGGCGTGTTGAGACCGATAGTCACCCATGTAAACTCTCCGTTATGGCCGGTGAGGAAGCCGGACGATTCCTGGAGAGCCACGGTGAACTACAGAGTCCTCAATAGCAACATCCCAGCCTGCGCGCCGACGGTAGCAGCAGTTGCCGACCTGATAGGGAGTATTCCAGCATCCGCGACCACTTTCACGGTGCTGGATATTTCCAATGGGTTTTGGTCTATCCCTTTAAGGAGGGAGGATCAGTACAAGTTTGCCTTTACCTTTAAAGGGCAACAGTACACCTGGAACTGCTTGCCACAGGGTTTCCACAACAGCCCCAGCATTTTCCATCAATGCATGGCAGGGAGTTTAAAGGAGTTCAGCCAGCCCAACCAACTAGTGCAGTATGTGGACGACCTGCTCCTGTTCACAGATTCCAGAGAGGAGCATGGCCCACTATTGGCCGAGTTGTTGGAGCTGTTAGGCAGAAAGGGTTTTAAGGTGAACCCGAAGAAGGCACGGATCGGCCAGCAGGAAGTAAAATTCTTGGGTCTGACCATCCGTGCCGGCGAAAGAGCCATAGATAAAGCCAGACGGGAATCGGTGCAAAACTACCGATCTCCACCACCGTCACAGGTGTGAGGTCCTTTCTGGGACTGACCGGGTATTGCAGAGACTTCATTGAGGACTATGCAGCCACAGCCGCCCCGCTGCTCCGACTCCTACACAAGGGAGTGGAGTGGTCCTTGGATGAGGGTTGCCAGGCAGCATTTGAGAAACTCAAGAGAGACTTGCAGACCGCACCAGCCCTGGGGGCCATAGATGGGGGAGAGGAGTTTTTCCTGGAGGTAGCGGCTAGCGGGGATAGCTTGAGCACTGTACTGCTTCAAGAGCGACACGGCAAGCTGAGGCCAGTGGTCTATTCCTCCAGGGTGCTCACTGATGTGGAAAGGAGTTTTTCCAATTGCGAGTAGCATCTTCTGGCCACGCATTGGGCTGTGAAAAGGTCTCTGATCTTCACAGGCACCTCTCCCATCACCCTCCTCACCCATCACACACCCACCCGAATGCTTCTAGATGGAAGGATTAAGGATGGGACAGTAAGCAGTGCACGCATTGCATTCTGGACCCTCCTCCTTTCAGAGATGGAGCTGAAGGTAAAGGGTCTCTGCGAGCCCAAGCTCGCGGCTAACATGGTATATCCCGGAACAGCCCATCGGTGTTCCTTAGAAGGGGTATGGGAGGTGGACGTAGGTTTACGGGCCGGGATACATCCCACGGGCCGCGAGATCTATGTAGACGGTTCCAGCACGGTATCTGCTGGCGAACGACTCACAGGATGTGGAGTTTATGACCCCGTGGCAAACATTGCCCAGGCGATTAAGCTCCCCAGCACTATGAGCGCCCAGCAGGCTGAACTGTCTGCGGTAGTGTATGTCGTTACACACCCCGAGATCTTCCCCACCCCATACACGATTTGCTCGGACAGCATGTTCACATGCAACTCGTGTACGGAGTACCTAGCCATCTGGTCCCGCCGCGGATATACCTCTGCGGATGGGCGACCCTTAACCGTAAAGCCCCTGTTAGAAAAGATCTTAACTGCGGTGGGAGAGAAAGGGAAAGTCTTTATCCACAAGGTAAAGGCCCATTCCTCCACGGAGACCCGCGGCGAGGGTAATCAGCAAGCGGATACGCTAGCCAGGGAGGGTGCCTGCACTGGCATTTTCTGGGATCCCTATGGGTCCAAACCCGTGGCAGTAATCCGAGGCAGGGATGGGACTCAGGGAACCACAGGGGTAACACTGCCCCCAGACCTCAAGGCTGTCCAAACCCTAGATCCTGCCCTAAAAACAGCCCTCAATGCCATCACTGAGGGCAAGGAAGTAGAGGGTCCATACGGTACAGCAGCCCTCTCCATCAAGGAAGGCATGCTGTTCCGAGAGGAACAGTGGGTTGTGCCGCAGCAGCACCAGAGGGAATTCCTTCAACTGGCCCATGAGGGTCCAGGAGCAGGACACCCCAGGCCTGAGGTCACCTGGCAATGGGTGGAACAGGCGGGGTGGTGGCCGAGACTTCGGGACGATGTCTGCGAGTTCTGCGCCGATTGCCTAGTGTGTGCTGCGAGCAACCCAGGCCCCCAGAAAAGGAAGGTGCCTTGGGACACATCAGGAGAGTAGAGAGACCATGGCAGTCGATACAGATCGATTACATAGGGCCACTGCCCACCGCCCAGGGAGGTTTTAAGTACAGCCTCGTCCTGGTGGATGTGTTCACCAAGTGGGTAGAAGCCTTCCCATACCGAACAGCCACGGCACTTGGTACTGCCAGGATCTTGGTCCGGGAGGTGTTCTCGCGGTGGGGACTACCACAATTTGTGGAGTCTGACCGAGGGGCTCATTTCACTGGCCAAGTGATGCAGGACACCCTCATGCTCTTAGGCATTGAAGGGAAGTGGCACGTGGCCCACAATCCGCAGTCATCTGGGATTGTGGAACGCATGAACCACACCCTAAAAGAAAAGCTGAGGAAGGAGATGAGGGACTCACCCCAGAAATGGGCGGAGGCCTTGCCCCTAGTCCTGATGGGGATCCGGGCTAGCCAGTCTAAAAGTACAGGGTACTCCCCGCACGAATTAATGACTGGGAGAGTCATGCGAACCCCCACCCATTGTAAGGGGGGCTTCTTTTAACTGGTTTATGGTAATTTACCTGGCCAGCAGCCTTTGCCTCTGAGCTCTGACCAATTCCAACCTTTTACCTGGTTTACGGTATTTCACCTGGCCAGTAGCCTTTTTGCTGCTGCACTCTAAACCAATTTACAAACAGCGGTTTCGAATCGCTACCCCTCCTTCAGTTCTGAGTGGAGGAACTTATAATTAATGATATTAAAACGGACAAGTGGTTTGGATGAGAGAAAAAAAAACAAGTTTTATTACCTAAATAAACTACAATCAAAAGAATAAACTATACCACACGAACACAGTAATTACAGTAAAACTATATAACAGGGGGTTGCAGACGGCGAAAACGAGGGATAAAATGGCTCCAATGTTACTTAAAGAATCTTAGCAATTACCCTCAAATCACCACCCCAAACTCCTGCTAGGTTGCCATGTCGAGGAGTCAGAACACCCTGCTCACCTGTGGTCCAGCGAAGTAAAAAGAGAGTGATAGCTTCTCAGCAGCTATCTTTTATACCTGGCGAGGTCCTACCGTTCTGCCCTGCAAGGGCTGTGTGCAAAATTCCCTGCCCAAAGGGTCCAATACACAAGAGAAAGCTGTGATTGGCTAACTCAGAGTGGTTGGACTGGGTTAATGTGTCTTCTGGAGCTCCCTGGGCTGAAACAAAAGGGAAATACAACTGCTCTATTGTCCAGAATGCTAGGTGATTTAAACACATTCAATTCTTAAACGGTTCCCATTCAAGATCCAAAAGTCTCTTCTGCAGTTTAGATGTATCCACTCGATATACAAACAACTGCTAATAGCATTCAATTGCTTTGTAAACAAAGCATTGTCCTGTGGTAACATTTTGTAAACAGGCATCGATTGTCCTGCTGCTGGGGGGGTGTGGACACCCCTTTGATTGGCAGCTCCATTGAACCTTACTTCCAGACACAGAAAGCTGCTTTCCAAGTCCTTTTGTCTTCGGCCATGTGGTGCGACAGCCATCTTTATCCCTGGAAATTTAAAAGCACAACGCCCAGGGATTCTTTAATCAAAAAAATTAATCTTCAGAACTGTAAATTATTGCGAATTCTTACACCATGTACTAGCCCCGGTGCTCACTGAGGGTCAGCTCCAAGAGGTAAATCGGGACAAGTTTGCCCGAACCCTCTTTGAGCGCCTGAAACAGATTTATGGGCAAGCGGCTGGGAACATGGGAAGGCAGCATCAGGGCAACCGATTGCTGCTTGAACCCCGAAAAGCACATGAGTGGGAAGTTGGAGATCAGGCCATGGTGAGAAACTATGCCCGAGTAGGGAGTTTAGAACCACTGTACATGGGGCCCTACAGCATTGTAGACAAGGCCAGCCCCATGGTATATGCAGTGAAGTTGCCCCGGCGCACGAAATGGTTTCACATCAATCAGTGCAAACTGTTTAAGCCAGGTGCAAGAGTACCAGCAACCGAAGCCAGGTCTGAGGGTAAAGATCCTCAGCCTGAGGCGTGTAAAGAGCCACAGACCACACAAGCTGGCGTTGTAGCCTGCTTGGAAGGACAAGCTGTCCCGCCCACCTGGGGGGAGGTTTCCCCAATGGCCTGGGATTCGGACGAGGAGGAGCCCGAAGATCAAAGCCCTCCCCCTGATCCGAACGCTATCGGAGCCGAGGAGCCCGAACAGCTGGGCCACGCCCTTGATACGATTCTGGAGGAGGTGGTGTCGGAGGACGGAGATCCCGCCCTCGACTCAAGTTTGGGGGAGGTAGAAATTGGGGGCGGAGATCCTCCACCTGTAGGGACAGGTGAGGAGGAGTTGTCTGCCACAGACCCAAATCCCAAAGGGGCGGAGCCTGAGGGAAGGGAGCCGAAGCCGGCAGTTATGGAGGAGCCACGGGCTATGAGAGCCAAGGTCCCACCCAAATGTCCACTCGCTATGGGAGCCTCACCAAAGGCACCCCCTCGCAGGTCGCCTTGGGCGCCCCAGCCAAGGAAGCCCTGGCCCGATTCCCCCACCTTCAGTAAACACAGACTTGGGAAACCCCTGGCAGAACGCAGTCCCCAGTTGACAGCAAAAGGCTGCGAGGAACCCAAGCCACAGGTCACTGCAGCCCCGCCACAGGGAGCGGCAAGCTGCAGCCCAATCAGGGATTAGGCAAGCCGCCCGGGGACGGGCGGCGTGGTACATAAGTTTAAGTTTTAAGTTTAAGGTGTGTAAATATTAAAGTGAGTAGTGTTAAGTAGTTTTGAATCTGCCCAGTACGTGTGTGTTGTTTTGGGATCGAGGTCGAAAGACCCAATCATGCCTTCACCTAAGCCAGAATCTCTCGGGAGCCTGCCGGCATTGTTTAATTTGTTGCAGGAACCAGGAGAAAGATGAGCAGGATCCTTGTCGTGGCCATGATGATCGGGTGGAGCTGGGCCTATCGGGGCCACACCAAGGACTCCACAGTGTACGGGTGCTCTGGCAACAGAGGCCCCACTGCGATTGACGGAACCGGCCCGCGGGACGCTGAAGAGACTGCTGCTTACTTCCATGAAGGAAGATGGCCAGGCTGGCTGGGGTCGAACTCTACTGAATACACCAGCCAGACGGGGTTTGCATACAGAGAGACATCTCTGATGTGCCCCAGGGTGCGGATCATAGCACCCAGAGTCAGCGTTACCGTCGGGAAGAAGATTTGCCTGGTGTGCAATGGACATGTACCTTTGAATCGCTGGTGGTGGCTGCGCAAGTTTAGCAGCACCATGAAGAACTCCACGGTCGAGTGGGAGAGATTGGGTAACAACACCCATCAGACTATTACGGGGACTCATGGGGGGTTGAGTGTCTGTTGGGACAAGTGGTGGGAACCAGATGAGGGGATCTACATCTGTATGTGGGGTTCAGAACGCGCTTGCCCCACAGTCGTCTCCATCTTTTTCCAAAGGCAGTGGCAAGATGCTGGGTGAGGAATGAGGTGGGACATCAGCACACGGGCGTGCGGAGTCCCATACTCTCAGATCCCAGTAAACGCCACTGAGCTCATCACCCGCCCCCGCAAGCCCCTGCCTATGATTCCGGTAGCCAAAGCCCGCAAGGAAGGGTGCCCCACCGCTACCAAGGGACCCGGGAACGGATTGGTATTAGTACCCACAGGTCAGGTGCTGTACCAAGGGGTACACTACGCGGTGGCTTCGGTGATTTTAAACCTCACCGAGGTGCACTTGCCCGAGTGGTGCCCCAAGGAAACGGAACAATTGTACCAGGTCCTGTTAACAAACATGTTTAAACTGATTTACAAATTCGACTTTGCCGATGTCGACAGAGCCGAATTGTACACCACACCACATAAGGTCTTGGACAGGATAGGGAGGCAAAGAAGGGGTGCAGTAAATGATATTTTCACAGCTTTTAATACAGGAACTTCCATCATCAACACACTGGATGATGTGGAGCTGCAAACCCAAATCAATGGTTTGAAAACACAGTTAAGAAAGATACTGACTGACGAGAACAAGTTCGTGGGTTCTGAGTTACATGAGGACCAGGCCATGACATTACACTTAAAAGAGATAATAGCTGAGCTGGAGAAACACGCAAAATGGTAAATGCTCTCATCAGGGAGGATCGGAATGCATCCGATCAGGCTGCGCAGAACGAAGCTTGCGTGCTATACGGGGCGTGGTTACTGGGCGAGGGCCACAGTGACCTGGAGGATTTGAAACAAGGTTTAGTCCCCTCCTGGATCAGCAACAAGCACCTCGCAGCCCTCCACCCTTTTGCGAATGCATTGAGTCCGTGCCAGCTCAGACTAGCTTCAGAAGCCTACCCAGTCCCAGTCGACTGTGGACGGTCTAATCACACCATTATGGGCATAGTGATAAGAATGCCTGTGATGGGAAAGACAGCTAAACCCGCCCCGGTATACAGGGTGGAGAACATTGGAGTCAATCAGGGGGTTGCACACATTCGCTACACAGGGGTCCCACCTTACATCATTCGATGGGAGCATGCAATGACGGGTGCCGACCTCTCGGGGTGCCAGAGCCGGGGAGCACACATCATCCTGTGTCCCCAGCACTTGAATGCCCATTCAAAACCACAGTGCTGGTTCAGAACTGCTGGCGCGGAGCCTATAAATTGCACCATGGAGGCAATGGCACAAGGCCATGTGCCCCCGCAGGTGGCATATATAGGAGGTGGGACATACTGTGTCACCACTGCAGCGCCCCACTATCAACATGGACAGCACAGTTGGTGTCCGGTTAGTGACAGCAGCTTCTGTTTCAAGCCCAGGGCAGAAGTTCAAGTGGCCCAAGAACGAATTGTCCCCATTCCTGAACCTTCCACTGTTCACATCACTGTAAAAGAGAATTTCACCGATCTGCAGCGATTCATTGCACATTTTAGATATATCATTCCCCCTCTCCCTGAACACCTCACCAAGATATTAAAAGCCGTTGTTGTTTCACAGAAACATTTCTATACACTGGAGCAGAAGACTTTAGAGATAGGGGCAGACATATTGGATATAGTGACCCCACCATGGTGGGACCTGCTCACTAATATAGAAGTCCCTTCTTGGATAAGGATAGCCTCCCACATTCTTGTAGTGTGCCAGGTTATCATTGTAGTTTATTTACTGTTTGTACACTGTAAAAAGGTCAAACATTCACAAAAGTATGAGAACAGAGGGGAATGGAGGGAGCATTATGTGCGGGTAGAAGAAGAGACACCCATTTAGATTTCTGCTGCTCTGTATAAAGTTAAAGTTTTCCCTCCCTCCTTTGTATTATTTTGATTTGTATTCATGTGCATTTGATTTTTTGTGTGTGTATTTTATTTTTATTCTTGAAGTTTATTAGATGTGTTGTTATTATTAAAAGATAGTGTGTGTGCACCAGGTGATGTAAGGGTATTAGGCCCCCCGCCACGCCTGGAAGTGAGTATGTCAAATTTCACATCTGAAGTATTGCCATCTATAGATGCTTAATGTACACTAGGTTTTTCTGAAATGGGAAATGCATGTGTTGTGGGGTCAGAGATAGGTAAATACTGGGGATGGTTTGATTATGGAAAGTCAGAAAATTTTGCTCACCCAGAATTATGATACTTCAAGCAAGTTACAGTATCATCAGGGGGGAGTGTAGGATTCGCAAAATTGAACTTTATATTATCACAGAATCACAGAATCACAGAAACCCCACAGTGCAGATAGAGGCCATTTCGGCCCATCGAGCCTGCACCGACACATATCCCACCCAATCCCCGTAACCCCTGCACCAACACATATCCCACCCTATCCCCGTAACCCCACGTGTTTAATCCCCCTAACACTAAGGGTCAATTTATCATAGCCAATCAACCTAACCTGCACATCTTTGGACTGTGGGAGGAAACCGGAGCACCCGGAGGAAACCCACGCGAACACGGGGAGAATGTGCAAACTCCACACAGACAGTCACCCGAGGCCAGATTTGAACCCGGGTCCCTGGCGCTGTGAGACAACAGTGCTAACCACTATGCCACCGTATAAAGGGTCGAATGGCAGAAGAGGCCATGATTTTAAAGACTGTTTTAAGAGAAGCCTAGAAAAAGGGGCATTCCAAGTGGCCGCCAGACCCCATGACCAACTTATTGGGACACTTTAAAATGGTTCCTGCAGTCCTCAGACAGCTTTGTGGATTCAGCCCACAGTAAGTTCTGGAAGCTGTTTCTGAGAGAACGAAACCAGACACCCACATATACATATAGATTGGCTGCAGATCCAGTCAAGATCAGCCTGTAGATAAAGGCCATCTGAATGTTTACCCAGACAAAAGGGAACAGTTTCATATTCATGAGAAGAGCATCAAGGACCCATTAAGGACATCACCAGGACATTAAAAACAATGAAGGTCATTCCAGACCAGAGATGGCCCATTACCAGCCAACCAAGAACAGTTTAAAATATAATGACTACCCCGTTCTGATCCCAGCCCGCCAAAATTAAAACAAAAGACTAACCTGATTTGGCGCGAGATAAGGGCTTCTGATGAGAAGTATATCTGGGAACCCAGGGGTAGGAAGGAAGGGAAAGCCATCGTGGTGCTACCATCGTATCGGTAGCATCATCGCTAGAAGAAGGAGAAGAGGACGGTTCAAGCCGGCATCCCGCCCTGGGGTAAAACATCAGGAGATCATCGACCAACCCTGGGCCATTGACGAAATGGGAGACCGTCGACCCACTCCGGCTCGGGAGAAGAGACTATAAGAAACTGAAGAAACGATGGGGGCCAGCCCGAGGCTCCTGTGACCGGGGTCGAGCAGACGATCCCCGACCCCGCCGATATCCAGACCAGCCGGTGTCCAGCCGTCCCCAACCCCCACCTCAGGAGAGAGGTGTGGCGCAGCTCACTGGGGCTCCAACAACCACGTGGATACGGGACGCCTGAAAGGATCAAATGCAGACCTGTTTCAAAACCTTACACTTCCTAGTTGGATTGGTGAGCATGTTTCTGGCCCTTCATAATCAGATCGAGATTGGTTTAAGGGGGTGGACATTTAAGGGTATAATTAACATGAGTTGTTGTCCCTCGATGTTCCGTGTGTTTTCCCCATTTCATGATGATCTTTGTAGAGCATAATATGCCTGTATTTGCCTTAGTTAGTATTGTGTCGTTATGATTTGTTTGTGTTTTCCCCTCCCATGTACCCTCTTATTTGCTTGCATTTGATTTGTTTTACATTATGCAATAAAATTCCATTTCGTTTTCATCAAACTTGGTCGATAAGAGTTTTCTCTACATTGTAGTTCCTGCCCCAAAGTCCTGAGTACAGAATCTAAGGGGCGAGTGGGTCGAACCACTCACGGTTTTACTGTGCAAGAGAGAGAGGCCTCTAGAGAGAGAAACCATTGCGATCTAAAACCCCTTACAACCTGGCCCTATTAAATGGTGTGGGTGTGAGGATGTCATCGATGACTCATTTGCAGCTGGGATATTTAAAGCAGCCTTGGTCACATTGCATTTAAAGGTTCATCAAGGAGTGTACAGGGAGGATATATCATCATCTGGTTATTGCTCAGCCTTGCAGAGATGGCTTCACAAAGGCAGAGGGCTGCACGCAGGTTTTCAGATGACTCCGTACATACTCTTGAGGAGGGAGTTAGAGCATGCAGGAAGGTCCTCTTCCCTGCTAATTGGTGCAAATGACCTCCCCAGGAGTCAAATTGCAGAGGAGGTGAACAGCAGGGATGTGGTGAGGCAGACCTGGGTGCTGTGCCAGAAGCACTTCAATGATCTCATGAGATCAGGAAAGGTGAGTGCAACGCCACACACAACTTCACCCTGCTGTCATCACATTCCCATCACTCTGCCTTCCCAAGACTACTCCTGAACATCATTACTCACATCAACGTACCTTGCACATCCACCCTCCTCTGACAAACCACCCCTTACACTCACCCTCATCCTAATGCAATCATACCAACTAACACCACACAAGGAGGCCATTTGGCTTTGCCAAACCACTCTGTCACAGTCACACTCTACAGATGTAACCCATGCAATCCTTACACTCATGCCATCACTCTCACTCAAACTTCTCTTCTTCCCTCTTTGCAGGAGAAACAAGCGTGCAATAACAGGGAGAGGGAGAGAACCGGAGGTGGCCCTCCATCCTTCACCATTTTGACAGCAGCAGAGGAGGTCGCCCTAGCGGTGACAGGAGTTACAGAGCAGCTGGCGGTGGGAGACGGAGAGAGGGGTGCCTCACAGCAACCTGGTGACAGAATTACATCTCCTACAGCCACATAGCATACAGCAGTCACTCATATGGTGACTGATGTCAGCAGCCCATGAATATTCATCATGTGCATAATGGTATTGTTACCCATTCTTAACATTTCTAATTCATCGCTTTACTCTCTCCCACAGGTCCATTAAGAGAACCTCCCCAACTGTCCAACCAGAAGAAGAAGATGACTCCTCAGAGAGGCCTCCAGCCTCTGAGGGTGCACCATCACCAGACCTATGCACACCCAGCACCAGCGCAGATACGCATTCCTCGGTGGGTCCTACGCGATATAGACCTGGTGTATCACAAGTCACAAGTGAGCAAGAGGAGATGGTGGAGACAGGGACAGCAGTGGAGACTCCTCGCTGGAGGGCACAGGACACCCTCAGCTCTGCCAAGCTGCAAGCAGATGCTGAACCTTGGGGGCCATCCAGAAAGAGGGCAATCCTGGAGGTGCAGGAAGAAGTTCTGAAGGGCTAATTGCAAGTCCTAGCCCTTTTTGGGATACCCCAGATCAAGCATTTTCCCCAGACTAAAGGTAAAGATAGCCGAATTCTATAAGATGCTAAATTGGGTCTAAATGTTCAGACTATCTCTCCCTAAAGGAAAGGAACATTGTGAAGATGTTACCGTCCTCTGGATAGCACTTTTAATAACTTTAACTAGACTGTAACCTTCTGGATATTATGAGGGTCTGGAATGCCCCCCAGAATTCTGCAACGCCTTACAAAAGAGTGTACTGAAATTGTGTTCACGAGGTTGATACGGAAATACTCTGTGTAGTTTTATTTAAGAGCCAACATTCAGTTAACAGCTGTTGATTCAATCGCAACTTTTACAGTTCAAAATACAATTAGCTTACACAATCTTATTCTCAGAGATCCTTATTCTGAAATCTTAACTTCATTACATTTCCACTCTTCTACTTATTCTTAATTTAGAATATCCACCAAAATCAAATACCTTGATTACCCGAGATTCAAAATTAAAAACTTACAGAGCGTGCCTGTGAAGTTGAGAAACGCTTGCCCTTCCAGTGACTTCTGATTTTCTGTTTGAAAAGCTCTTATTTTTATACCTTTTTTTGAATGGTATATTCTTTTAAGTTTTCTGCTGATGTAAGCTAATTATCTTTATTCATTCTTTGTGTTGTCTTCTTTCTAATATTACTGCCAATTTAGCTGCTGCATGCATAATTATGTCTCTACCTTTAGGTGTTCCAAAAACATATCAAAAAAATGGCTACAACAGATTTATCTCTTTGATGTCATTTTTATCAAAGTTCTTTCATTCAATTCTTAATATTGGCTTAACTGGTTTTAACAGACGTTGTGACTCCATGGTGTTCCAAGTTCAATACAAAAACTATGTCATTGCTTGGTGCATCTATTGAAGTCATATCTTCAAAGTGTTCTGTAGGTATCATATTTACAATATGTAAATTAAAGGCACTTCAACTAGGGTGTTTGTTTTCCTAGCCATCTTAATTGGTTATATTAACAGACTTCGGGACTCCATATTTCAAGCTTAACATAAAAAATTATTTAACCAGCAGGTGTTTCTTTTACTTGATGTCATCGTTTCAAAGGCACATGCCTCTTTTAATGTTTCTGTGTTCCTGTTCAACGTGTTAGTTTTTAACACTTTAAACTGGGCATTTCATTGTGTTCCTTCCAAACTCCAGACTCTCTGGAAGCAACAAGCTGCTATTTCAATAGGGCCATTGTATTAGCAGATTTAACCAATTCCCATTTCAAAAGCTTGTGGTGTTTACAACTTTGTTAACAACTGATCTTTATCTCAGAAGTCTGTATTTCTGTTTACAGCTTGTGCCTCTGAGGTTTTTTAGATTTTTAAACCCAGTTTCTCATGTGTTAATAATGTCGGAAATCTATTCATATGATGGTGTATCTCCTGGAATATGACTTATTCCATCACAGTTCAGGAGGCCCTGACAGGTTTTGCGACCGTGATGTCTACAAATGTTCAGAGATTGGAGGAGTCCATCTCTAACATGAGCACCACCATGTCACAGGCGATGGGGACAGTACCCTCTTCCATGAAAAGGATGGTCACCTGCCTGGAGCAGCAAATGTGCCACTCACATGAGCACATGCTATCTATGGAGAATAGATGGCAGAGGCTCATAGATCTTCCCTCTAGGAGGGGTGTCAATGTAGGCATTTGTCCTCATGGCCCCACTGCTGTGCAGCATGGTGCTCTCTAGCTCCTTGCTAGCAGGGAAGTGCAGGTGGCCCATGAGAGGGATGATGATGAGAGGGGAAATGGAAGTGCGGGTTCCCCTCAAAGCGCTCAGACTTTTCCCCCGATGCCTCCCCCTCAGCCAGAGCCCCAGATGCCTCCTCGGATCGCAATGGCCGAGTCTGCCCCTGTAGGGTCATAGGAGCAGCAGACTTTTGGTGGGGCCATCACAGGCTCCAAAACCCAGAGGACATCTGCCAAAAGTGTTTATGCAGTCACAGCAGGGAAGTGAGCTGGCTGCCTCAACCTCTGCTGATGCCACAGGGGTTGCAGCTCACAGAAGCATGTGTAAACAAAAAATAACACAGAAGTAGATGCACAAGGGTAAGCATAAGGCTGTTTAAAGAAGTGTTTTTGTTAAGGTTCCGTTACTGTTATGTCACATATAAAACTATTTTCACCACTTTCCGGTTATGCTGATTTTTGTCTGCTACTTTAGAAGTGACTTAGTGAGTTGGAGTGTCTGGTCAGACGTAACGTTAACTCCAGCAATGGGGGTCAGTTTGAAAGGAATGGCTTGGTCATTGTAGGGATGCTTTATGGTGTTGTTGGGGGGTGCGGGGGGGGGAGGAGGGAGCCTGGCACAACATGTGGCAGCCATATGGGTGTAATGCAGGAAGCTAAGTAAATCTGGCCATGATGAGGCCATCCCTGGCCTCCTGGGTAGCAATGTGCTCCGGTGAAGTTGCATCTGGACCTCAGGTTCCTCCTGCTCCTCCTTCTCATCTTCCAGCTGATGCTCCTTCTCCCCCTCCTCCCCTGAAGAGGCTGTGCGCTCTGCCCCTTGCTCCTCATGCAGCACTAATCCTGGTTGCTCTGCTAGGCTGTGCAGTGCACAGCAGATGACGACGATTCTGGCGACCCTGAAGTGCCCCTCCAGATCTGTCAAGGCACCTGAAGTGCATTTTCAGCATGCCTATTGTTTTCTCTATGACACAACTGGTGGACATGTGGCTTTCATTATATCTCTCCTCGGCCTCAGTACTTGGCCTCCTCAAGGGTGTCATGAGCCACGACAAATCTACTGGAGTTTTTTGAGGATGGAACTTGTAGAATAGATAAGGGAGAACCAGTGGATGTGGTGTATTTGGATTTTTAGAAGGCCTTTGATAAAGTCCCATATAAGAGGTTAGTGTGCAAAATTAAAGAACATGGGATTGGGGGTAATACACTGGCATGGATTGAAAATTGGTTAACAGACAGGAAACAGAAAGTAGGAATAAATGGGTCTTTTTAAGGGGTGGCAAGCGGTGACTAGTGGGGTACCGCAGGGATCAGTGCTTGGGCCCCAGCTATTCACAATATTTATCAATGATTTGGATAGGGAACCAAATGTAATATTTCCAAGTTTGCTGATGACACAAAACTAGGTGGATTGTGAGTTGTGAGGAGGATGCAAAGAGGCTTCAAGGCAACTTAGACAAGTTGAGTGAGTGGGCAAATACATGGCAGGTGCAGTATAACGTGGATAAATGTGAAGTTATCCACTTCGGTTGGAAAAACAGAAAGGTAGAGTGTTATTTAAATGGTGATAGATTGGGAAATGTTGATGTACAAAGGGACCTGGGTGTCCTTGTACACCAGTCACTGAAAGCAAACATGCAGGTGCAGCAAGCAGTTAGGAAGGCAAATGGTATTTTGACCTTCATTGAACAAGAATTTGAGTGCAGGAGCAAGGATGTCTTACTACAGTTGTACAGGGTCTTGGTGAGACCACACCTGGAGTACTATGTGCAGTTTTGGTCTCCTTACCTAAGAAAGGATATATTTGCCATAGAGAGAGGGCAGCGAAGGTTCACCAGACTGATTCCTTGGATGGCAGGACTGTCGTATGAGGAGAGATTGGGTCGACTGGGCTTGTATTCACCAGAGTTTAGAAGAATGAGAGGGGATCTCATTGAAACGTATAAAATTCTGACAGGTCTAGACAGACTGGATGGAGGGAGGATGTTTCCCCTGGCTGGGGGGTCTAGAACGAGGGGTCACAGTCTCAGGATACGGGGTAGGACATTTAGGACTGAGACGAGGAGAAATTTCTTCACTCAGAGGGAGGTGAACCTATTGAATTCTCTACCACAGAAGGCTGTGGAGGCCAAGTCACTGAATTTATTTAAGAAGGAGATAGATAGATTTCTAGACACAAAAGGCATAAAGGGGCACGGGGAGAGAGCGGGAATATGGCATTGAGATAGAGGATCAGCCACGATCATATTGAATGGCAGAGCAGGCTTGAAGGGCCAAATGTCCTACTCCTGCTCCTATTTTTCTATGTTTCTATGTCTTCAGTGAATAGCCCTTGGCCTAGAAATTCATTTGGGCGCGCCAGCCGTTAGCGCCTTAGGAGGAGTAGCTCTCGAGCGCTAGGCGCTTAGCGCCCGGGCGCAGCACGATCTGCGCCTCGCCCCAACTTCAGTAGACATTTAGCGCCGGCGCAAAGTCTTAGCGCGTGCCCTGCTGCGCGTGCAGATCATGACGTCATTTCGTCGTGCAACGCCCTTTGTGCGCCCGGAACCGGAACTTCACTCGCGCCGCCCCATTGTGCGCCGGGCGGCCCTAACAGCTGTGAAGTGGAACGGTACACAGCCGAGGCAGGCCGCGGGGAGCGCAATTTAAAGGGCACTTACCCTGCACTATAAAGGCCAGCCATTTTGCAGCATTCACTCTTGTGCAACGGTTTTTTGGAGAGAGACCAAGGAGGAGAGCTTACTGCTTTGGCCCAACAATAGGACAGGTATTTTTGGCTCAGGCCAGAGCTTATCAATTACCTTTGCCTTCATTGAGATCTCAGTGTTTGCCAGCATATAATGGGGGCTGCATTGGGTGCCAACGCTGAGTTTCAGCCTTATGCCGGAAGGGCTTACAGATGCCGTGAGAGAGTGGCAGCCCTGGCTCGACGCAGAGGGGGCAACAGGCATCGCCAAGTGAGGCCTTACCCACCCAGGGTATACCGCCAGCAGTCCTCCTATCTGACCATGTCTGCCGCGCAGTGTGTTAGGAGGCTGCGATTCAGAAGGGAGGTGGTTG
The DNA here is from genome assembly GCF_052327205.1 of Somniosus microcephalus. Lineage (NCBI taxonomy): Eukaryota > Metazoa > Chordata > Chondrichthyes > Squaliformes > Somniosidae > Somniosus > Somniosus microcephalus. The sequence continues at coordinate 245,358,268 of NC_140988.1, forward strand.
CAGACATCTGCCAGCTCCTTCACAGAGATCTGCAGCCACAGCTGATGCGCAGGACGTCTCTGTCGGTGGCAGTGAAGGTGACGGTGGCTCTCAACCTCTATGCCACCGGCTCCTTCCAATCCGCTGCTGGGGACATCGCTAACATCTCCCAGTTCGTCGTGCATTGCTGCATCCGCCAGGTGACCAATGCCCTTTTCAGAAGGAGACATCAATTCATCTCCTTCCCCATGACCCTGAACAAGCAGCAGCAGCGTGCAGTGGGATTTGCAAGAATAGCGGGCTTTCCCATGGTGCAGGGCGCCATTGACTGCACGCATGTGGCTTTGCGGGCACCTCTGGAGCATGCCGAGGATTACCGCAACCGGAAGGGCTACCATTCCCTCAACGTACAGCTGGTGTGTGACCACAGGCAGCGCATCCTAGCTGTCAATGCCCGCTTTCCAGGCAGCAGCCACGATGCCTTTATCCTGCGACAGACAACTGTGGCTGACATGTTCCAGGCACAGCCTCCCCCAAGAGGATGGCTTATCGGGGACAAAGGCTATCCTTTGTGTACCTGGCTCATGACCCCGCTCCGCGCGCCCACGACCCCTGCTGAAGAGGCATACAATGAGAGCCATCAAGCGACTAGGAACATCATAGAACAAACAATCGGCGTCCTCAAGCAACGGTTCCGCTGTCTGGATCGCTCCGGGGGAGCCCTCCAGTATTCGCAGGAACGAGTCTCCCAATTCGTCGTCGTTTGCTGCATGCTGCACAACCTGGCTATCCGCAGGACTCAGGCACTGCCACCTCACGTTGGACCACCACCTCAGGAGGAGGAGCAAGAGGAGGAGGTGGACGAGGAGTACCAGCCCAGGAGGGAGGCAGAAGGTCCAAGGGCCACCCGTCGGCGGCTTATTGACCGTCACTTCTAGGCCCCCTGTCAGGGAATGGCTTGTGCCAATGAAACAACATGATTGCAGCTGCTCCGCAAGCCCTCAGCCGGTTAAGGCAACAAACACTTCAAAGATCAAACATGGACAATGTGAATAAATAAAATGGTTTATTGTACAAACTCAGGGCCCTTCCCACATGAAAACCAAAAACAGACGAAACCCCCAAAAAACACTCACACACATTACTCGCTCCCACAACCTGGAGAGGATTAACAAAACAGTGCAACAAAAATGGCCGTCATCCTCGGCCTTCGTAAAAAACAAACATCACATCCTCGGCCTTCAAAAAACAAACATCAAATTCTCGGCCTCAAAAAACAAACATCAAATTCTCGGCCTCAAAAAACAAACACAACTGCCCACACATTCTACTTTTTGGCCCGCGAGGGCGATGCCTTGGGCATCTTTGTGTGGCCCCTGCCGGCCCTGCTGATCCTCCTCAAAGTGAGGCCATTGGCTGCTGCGAGGCTGGGGGCAGGCTCCTGAGGGGCACATGTCATGACGGCAGATGCACTTGGGGGTCGGCCAAGACGACGTCTGGCCGTCGAGGGGCCGGCTGGTGAATGCTGCAGCTGTGGCTGGCCAGCATCAGTCGCTGCAGCAGCTCCTGGCAGCTCCACTGGGGGAGTGGCAGTGGCGGCTGCAGGAATGGGAGCAAGCTGGCTGATGGCAGGCGCTCGCTGGTCACCTGAGACACTGGCACTCGCCCGGGTCAGCACTGCAGCATGCACACCAATCTGCCGAGGGACAGACCGCTGTGCTGCTGCAGTGCGCTGGGTGCCCTGGCGATGCCTGGCTGACACAGCGAGTGTGGCAGCAGTGAGTGCCCGTGTTGACCTGTTCAGTGACCGCATCAGAGCAGCCAGTGACTGCACGGCACCACTGATTACCTGGCCAGTCGCTGCCAGAGCTGCCCCGAATTCCGTCCGACTCGCTGCCTGATCTGCCCGGAATTCCGCCCGACTGGTGGCCTCTGAGGGCCCGAACTTGGACACACTCCGAGACAGGGACTCAATGGCCTCAGGCAACCGTGCCACTACCCCCATGAGCTCCGTGTGCCGGTGCTCCGAGTCCGCGGACAAGTCCTCGATGCGGCGCATCTCCTCGGCGTTGACCGTCTCCGGACTGGAGGCCGGACTCTCCCTCTGGGGAGAAGGCCGCCAAGCTGGCCGACCCTTCCTGCGTTGCTGGACGCCGCTGGGCCCAGCAATTGGACTCCCCTCCGACCCTTCCCCCCTCTGGGGAGAAGGCCGCTGAGCTTCCACCCCCCTCCCGCGTTTCTGCAGGCCGCTGGTCCCAGGAACTACCCTCCCCTCCGACACTTCCCCCACGCTCCCCTCCAGGGAAGACGTGTCCCCTACATTGGCATGGGTTGCCACGGCTGAGGGTTCCCCTGATGGGCCGCCTTCCTCTTGCTCCTCCTCCTCCTCCTCTTCTGAGGGGCTGTCACTGGCAACTTCAGGGACCTCCTCCTCACCATCTGAAAGCAGGAAGGCACAAGAGTAGCTTTAGAGTGAGGAGAGGGCGTCAGCGAGGGATGCATGAGTGGTGGCATTCAGCGCATTGGTCGGACAGTGGCAAAGGATGTAGATCTGATGCGCAAGTGGGACGAGAGAGGTCCAAAAGGTGATGTCCTTACCATTGGTGCCCAGAACAGGGTCGGCATCTCCAGATGCAACGGGGCCAATCACCCGGGCACCCATGATGTGCTCCACGCGATGTTGCAGCTCGGTGAGCGGCTGAATCTGGGGGCCGCCTCCCCCGGTCACATTCCGGCTCCTCTTATTATTGGCCAGCTTGGCCTGCAAGAGAAAGGACGGCCTCTAAGTACAGTGTGTAGCCCTGATCTTGTGTGCACTGCCTCCCATGGTCGAATAGCCTGGCCAGTGTGTTAAGGGCACAATGTGCAATTGATGTTCATGAGTGTCCCATAGCTGCTGCATGAGGGCTGGCCATTAGGGCTTTCAGGTCCCTTTGCCCATAATGTGAGGTGCACATGCAAGGATGAGAAGGACACTGGAAAGGGTACTCACCCTGACAATCCTGGCGAGGTCATTCAGCTTTTTGCGGCATTGGACACCGCTCCTGGGGACCTCGCTGTTGGATGACACCTTGGTGGCGACATGCCTCCAGGCTCTTCTGTAGACGCGGGCCGGCAGCTTCCTGCCATTGTCCGGAAACAAAATATGGCGTCTCTTCTCCACAGCACCAACCAGCACCCTCAGATCCATCTCTGAGAAGCGCTGCGCTCGTTCACGGGCCTTCTCCATGGTTTCAGGCGCTATTTGGGTCCAGCAGCAGTGTTCAGGCCTAGCTGCAGGGCTCCACTATCCAGGGCGTGGCAGCAGACCAAGTCGACCCTTCCCCCTTAGGAGCTGGCCGGCGCCAGGGTGTCTGCTGTCAATCAAGAAATGGCCGCACCTGCGCTGCGCCCGGCCTCGGCGCTATCGCTCAGCACCTCCGGCTTAGCACCTAAAGAGAGGCGTGCATCGCCAGTTTTAGCGCTCGAGCAAACTCTTAGGGCGAAGCTAATGAATATCGGGGAAGTGGCCTCGAATTTGCGCCAGGCGCAAACTTTAGCGGCCGCCCGACTTTACCGCCCCAAAAGTGGCTATAATGAATTTCTAGGCCCTTGTCTCCAAGCAGCCAGCCAGTAAGTCTGTTTGGCGGTGCAGAGAGCTGAGGGAGAGTGGACTGGTGCAGGACAAAAGAGTCACGGCAGCTGCCAGGGAAGTTGCACACATGCATGATGATCTTCCTATGGCTGCAGACCAGCTGCACAAAAGGCATAAAGGGGTACGGGGAGAGAGCGGGAATATGGCATTTTGATAGTGGATCAGCCATGATCATATTGAATGGCGGAGCAGGCTTGAAGGGCCGAATGGCCTACTCCTGCTCCTATTTTTCTATGTTTCTATGTCTTCAGTGAATAGCCCTTGTCTCCAAGCAGCCAGCCAGTAAGTCTGTTTGGTGGTGCGGAGAGCTGAGGGAGGGAAGCCCTTGCAGTTCACAAACACTCCTGGGTAAAGATGGGGTGCCCTGATAACCACATGTTTGCAATTGATGATGCCCTACACCTGTGGGAAGCCAGCCAGAGTGGCAAAGCCCAGTGCGCATTGAGTAACACTGGCTTCATTAGTGGCAAAGTTGATATAATTGACTGACTTGTCAAACATGGCATCGGTGACCTGTGTGATGCATCTGTGGGCGGTCAATTGCGAGATACCGCAAATGTCTGCTGCAGATCCCTAGTAGGAGCCTGAGGCGAAGAAGTTGAGGATGCTGATGACTTTGACAGCCACTGGTAAGGTGTGTCCACCAGGTCCTCTGGGCAGCAGGTCTTCCTCCAGCAAGCTGCACATGTGTGCAACGACCTGGCATGATAGCCTAAGCCTCCTTTGGCACTGCTGCTCAGTCATGTATAGGAAGCTCATCCTCTGCCTGTATACCCTTTGTTGGGGGTAGCGCCTCCAGCGTGCTGCAGCCCTGCGCTGATGCCCTCTGCCCTGTGGAACATCAGATCGTTGAGGAGAAGGTTGTTGGTATTGTTGCTGCTGCTGGTGTGCCTGGTGCTGTTGCTGCTGGGGTTCATCCTGGACCAATTCTAAGGACCAAGATGAGACAGTATAAATGTCAAGTAGAGATCAGAGAAGCAATCTGTCAATGGTGTGATAGTTAGTAGCAATGTGGTGAGAGTGGCTTCCGATGTTGCAGAAAAGACTTGCAAACTGTAGACACATAAATCTGTTCTCAAAATGCACCCAGCAAGAGCCTTTCCCTTATGCAAGTAAGCAGGTGTCATGTGGGAGTATTCATTGTGCTTTCCATGCTCTGCAGTAATGTCCTCGATCAATGGCCACTGAGCTTCCACCTCACATTGACAGACATGGTTCCCGAGCTGCGTGATTCCTGTTGTCATGTGAAATTCAAAAGGTCTGGTTAAAAACACATCAGGGTCTGACAACAAGGTATTAATGAGCTAAATTAGGTCGGCCAGCTTTGCTGTTCGAGTCCGTGCTGCGCTGTTAAAGGCATGAGGAGGCGGGATGACAGTGGGTCCCCGTGCTCCCATTTTTTGCGACTTTTACTCCTGACCCAACACCAATCCCACATGCATGGCAGCGGGAAAATTCCAGCCAACAAGTCTGCAAAGAGATATAGGCAATAAGGTGGCTGATGGGGTATAATGTGGGGAAATTTGAAGTTATTCACTTTGATAGGAAGAATTGAAGAAACAGAATATTTTTTAAATGGTGAGAAACTTTTAAATGTTGGTGTTCAGAGAGATTTGGGCAACTTCGTACAAGAAACACATAAAGCTAGCATGCAGATACAGCAAGCAATTAGGAAGGCAAATAGCATGCTGGCCTTTATTGCAAGGGGGTTGGAGTTTAAGAGTAAGGAAGCCTTGCTGCAATTATATAGGCCATTGGTGAGACCACACCTGGAGTACTGTGTTCAGTTTTGGTCTTCTTATCTAAGGAAGAATATACTTGTCTTGGAGGGAGTGCAACAAAGTTTCATTAGATTGATTCCTAGGATGAGATGGTTGTCCTATGATGAGAGATTGTGTAGAATGGGCCTATACTCTCTGGATTTTAGAAGAATGAGAGGTGACCTCATTGAAGCATATAACATTTTTAGAGGGCTTGGCAGGGTAGATGCTGAGAGGTTGTTTCCCCTGGCTGGAGTGTCTAGAACTAGGGGGCATAGTCTCAGGATAAGGGGTTGGCCATTTAAGACTGAGATAAGGAGGAATGTTTTTCACTCAGAGGGTTGTGAATCTTTGGAATTCTTTGCCCCAGAGGGCTGTGAATGCTGAGTCGTTGGGTATATTAAGGGCTGAGATAGATAGATTTTTGGACTCTAGGGGAATCAAGGGATATGGGGATATGGCGGAAAAGTGGAGTTGAGGTTGATGATCAGACTTGATCTTAGTGAATGGCGGAGCAGGCTCAAGGGGCCGTATGACCTACTCCTGCTCCTATTTCTTATGTTCTTAGGTACCTGTTTCCTGATGCAAAGGTTATAAATGTTGCCAATTAAAATGGATATTTTGAGAAATATTTAGTATTTCATTTGAAATTTTATGCAGTTATGCACTTGTTTAGATTGCAAGAGATGTTGGCAAATTAAGGTACCGTTACACGAACATGATCATGTTGATGCAGAATGTTTTCAGGTGTACATTTTGATGTGAAAATGGCAGTCCCCGTGTACAGTAAAGCCAAGTGCTTTGCTATGGCCTTAAACTAAATTTCTGTTGCAGTATATAACATTGATCAGGGCAGGGAAAAAAACAGGCAATTGTTTTGACACCACAAAAGAACATTTTGTTGTGGCGTACAGATACAAAACTATTGAGGTTTACACCAGTTTAAAATCAAAAAGCTAAAGGGAAAATCAGAGATCTGGCTTCAAACTAATTCTCAACTATTCTTCTATGACAATTGTGGATGGATTCCAGTGCTAGTATACTGTTAGGAGTATTGAATAGATGGCAAGATAGAAAAAAAAGAATTGCTATGATTTGTGAACTCTGTTGTTAGAAACTCTATGACAGAACTGTAACTGAAAGAACCAAGAGATTGTAATGGTGTTGGTATAATTAGGCACCATGTGATTAGTAATGAGAATATTTCTGGGTTCCAGTTACATAACCCAGCAGTAGCATCAGTGGATTAGCCAAGTTATTTTGCATTTTATTGAATATTTTCTATTTGAGTCACATGTTTTAACATGGAATTGTAATTAGCTATGCATATCTTTAAAAATGCATTGGATAATGACTGGTGTAATAAACAGAGAAAAACTTTCAGTCAAAAAATCATTCACTTAACCTTTTGACCCTTGAAGGAATGCTTTTGTTCCAATAGGGAAGGACAACTTGTTTAGTTTATTAAAAAGTACTGTTTAAACCTTATGTTTGATGTGTTTTAAAGACTCAACTACATAGAGGTGGTTGAAAATGCATCAATAATGGAGGTAGAAATGGACTTGGGTCACAAAGCTGTGTAACTGAACCAGATTAATTCTGTCAGGTTGAGGTAAAGCAAGCCATGTTCTGTAAAAGATGAGGTAGAAATTGGACCTCATTGCACCACGTTTTATGGGTATAAAATGGGCACAACAAGACCCAATTTCAGGGACCAACATCCTGTACCCCAAGCACACCTGAAAGACATCTGACCCAAAATTGGGTCGGTACAGTTTTTTGGTGTCCCTGATGGCAGCCTAATACAGCAGTTAGGACCTTTAAATATGCAAATGTATGGCCTAATGCCTGTTTTAGGTGCCCTTACAGAAATTGGTCCACGATGAGTGAGGCTAGGCAGTTAAAATTGCCCAGGTTATTTACCTGCCAGAAAGCCACAAGGAGCCCATTAAATGGGGGAAAAATTGGGTTGCTCCTCCTCCCTCTTGGGGCGCTCCCATTGAATATCACGGCGCTACGTGCAGCAGCGCTACAAGTGTCAGCACGCAGTGCCACGGTACTACAGGCCTCCCTCTCTCATTAAAGGGGAGGGGCCTAGCGCAGCATGCACCAGGGCCCTGCTGGACCACTGAGGAAAGGGGTGCCGGCAAAAGAGCCCGGCACTCAATAGGAGTGCCGGGCTGACCAATAGTGGCCTGCACCTCACAGGAAGAGGCCAGAGGGGGCAGGAGCTGGCAGGTGGCACAAAAAAAATGGCCGCCCAACACCTGCCCTTTAATTTGCATCACCCCAGCCACAAACACGCCCCCTGACCCTGTCGGACATAGCGTCCGGCGGTATGTCAGGGGGCGTGAGCTAAGTTTGCGGCCGGGGCACGAGCGGGGCACTGTGCACGGCAATGACGTCATCGCTGGAGGCACAGCGCCACGGGCCGCTACCGGCTACCACCGCCGCTAGCCTCACGCTGAACATTGTGGGAGGCATTAGCAGTGCCGCGCCTGGGCACTAGGTGCTTTGCCCCCTGATAGCACCCCCTCGAGGCGCTAACAGGAGGTGCAAAGCAACCAAATTTTTCCCCCATTGAATTTGAACCTGCTCTCCTGAACAGCTGGCATGTCAGGTGCCGGAGACTGCCATTTTAACTGGTGGCCTGAGAAGCTGCTATGGCTTTCCCGCCAGGTGAAGACAGTGGGAAGATGAGCTGGGGCCGTAAGAGGCCCAAGCAGGTATTTTTTTCCCCTTGTGGGGCTAAGAGGAGCAGGAGGGCTCATCTGGGCCACACAAGGAAAGCTTCAGTTCCATTAACTAAATGTCCTCTGCTGCAGACTCCCTTTTCGAATGTGAGACCCCTGCGACAGGGGCCCTGAAGTCAATACTGCCACCTACTTTATGTCAGCAGTGGCTTCTAGACTGTACGATTTTCCAGCTCTTCTCACCTGAAATGGGCGATAAGTCAAATGATAGGATTTAAATGAGGCCCGGGAGTTGAAATAGCATGAGCCTCATTTCCGGAGCAGCAGAACTCACCTCCTACCCGCCTGTCCAAGACGTGCCTGGAGTTAAAATCGCAGCCAAATTTTTTAAGGTGCAAATGCAGGCAGAAAATACCATAAAAAGACAAATGGGATTCTGGGTTTTATACATAGGGACAGTTCATTTAAAAGGTGTGGAGATGCCGGAGTTGGACTGGGGTGGACAAATGTAAGAAGTCACACAACACCAGGTTATAGTCCAACAGCTTTATTTGAAATCACAAGCTTTTGGAGCGCTGCTCCTTCTTCAGGTGAAGCTGACATGATTCTCTGACTATATAAGCTGTGTCTTTATGCATTTCTCCACTTCACCTGAAGAAGGAGCAGCGCTCCGAAAGCTTGTGATTTCAAATAAAGCTGTTGGACTATAACCTGGTGTTGTGTGACTTCTTACATTTAAAAGGAAGTGATGTTGAATTTCTACAAAACATTGGATAGACCATAGTTGGAGTCTTGTATGCAGTTCTGGGCACCCCAACATAGGAAGGCCATAGAAAGGGTACAGTGAATGATAGAAGGAATAAGAGTTTATAGCTACAAAGAAAGACTTACAGGCCTTCCTTTTTGTTCTTTCATCCCCTCCCCCATTTCCCAGCCTTGCTTAAAAATCTGTTACATTTCCTGCTTTTTTGCAGTTCTGATGAAAGGTCATCGACCTGAAACGTTAACTCTGTTTCTCTCTTCACAGATGCTGCCTGACCTGCTGAGTATTTCCAGCATTTTCTGTTTTTATTTCAGATTTCCAGCATCTGCAGTATTTTCTTTTAGACTTATGTAATTGTTTTTTTCCCACTAGAATATAATGGGTTAAGGGAGAACTGCTAGAGGTTTTCAAGATTATGAAAGATACTGAAAGGATAGAAAGTGATAGATTGTTTGCACTGGTTGGTGAATCCGTAACAAAAGGACATACTGAGGATTATCACTAGAAGAATTGAGGGGAAATGTGAAGAAACTTATTTCACATAGAAGGTTATTAGAACATGGAATGCTTTCCAACAAGGGACTATTAAGGCAGAGATTAAAACATAATTTAAAATGGAATTAAATAGGTATTTTAAAATGAATATGGGTACAGGGAAAGGGCAGTAAAATGTCGCTAGAGCAGATTGTTGTAGATCGTAGATAGCTAAAGACCCAGCTCGAGCACAGGAACAATGAGCTGAATGGCCTCCTTTTCTGCTGCATTTCTTATAATTATATAGCTTATTCTGTTAAAATATTTGCTGTAATAAGATTATAATGACAAAGTTTCAATAAAGCAGTTCTACTGCATTTGTTCCAATTGCCCAAACATTTTGTGAATATTTGTTTATTAGGTTCATCTATTGAGACATTTCCTTTTTTGTAAAATGATTAACCGACCATGGAGTTTCTATTTGGTCCAATTGTCCTATTACACTTACCCAGTATCTAACTTTATCTTTTTGTCTTTCTGAAGTTTTACTATGATTTTAGCAGTGACTAGAACAAAAGAAATATTGTGAGATTACTATGGTAATGATGACAATAGAAGTAATAGTTCAACGTATTACCTAAGGCACGGGGATATTTCTGACTGTGTTAAGATTCTCAAAGGAATTCTTTAAATAACCATTTGCTACAGAGTTACAAATGCTCAATTGTCAAATGAATGTGTTAAATTTTGAAAATGTTTACTTTTGTGTGTAAAGTGTGCAGATTTTAAAAAACAAAATGGTATAGCACAGAATACCAAGCGCACTAATATTCCTTAAAGGACTCTCTCATTCAGTGAAGCTGTTTCTTTGTAATATAAAGTAACCTTGTGATTGCTGGAATGTGCATACTACAGTATTCTACTGCCAGTTTGCACATTTTGTTATGATAAATATATTAAACTTTAATGGTTTCTCTGTTGATTTAGGAATGTCTGAGTTTAAAAAGAGAAAATAAGTATTATTGTCAATCTTTCTCATCTCCTTTCTGCTCTGAAGAGGCTGTCAAAATTGATTGCTAGAAAAGAGTAACCAGTCAAACATTAAAATATTAGAAAGAAGCAGTCATTGTATATCTGATGCATAGATTCATATCAAATCAATTACTCTGAAATTAAAAAGGATAGCAGTTATTAAGGGTATTGTGCCTGTTTGAAATAGCAATGCTCTGGCCAGTGAGATTACTAGTCACACCATAGATTGGTTTCTATTTCAATTTGAATCACATCAGCAATTGTAATTCTTACATATAGTCACAAATTGCTGACATGGGGTTGGATCATCTTCTGATCCTGAAACTTGATTTGTGACAAGTGTAAGCTGATGGTTCCCATTGAAGAAAAGCAAAATGACAATGTGATTGACACTAAAGTGATATATTGTGCAGTAAACTAGTGCATCTGTACAAAATTCTGGACAATATATGTACAAGATTCTGGACAATAGAAATTCTGAACAAAAGTGTGCGTCAGATTTTAATAAGTAGCCCTGTCCATACCCATTTTATTTACAATTTTAGTTTGATAGCCATTTGGCCTGTTCTCCAACCCACACTCCTTTAGGTCTGTATAGTCACAAAACTGAAGCTCATAAGTGCAGACTGACTCATAAGCTTCACTACATTGCCAGCATCATCACCACCTCCACCGTCCCACCTTACATCAGACTGGCAGCAAATACATACTATTGACCACTGTACTGTCGGGGATTACACATATGGGTAGAAATTGTTATGCATTACACCCATTTTCCGGACATAAAATAGAGGCAAAACATACCAATTTAGCAGTAGGACAGCCTATGCACAATCTGCACTGGCATTGGTCCTGTTGGTCGTGTTGGGGAGTTAAGAGTTCATAATCAAACTGAATTGTATAACTATAACAGGTCATGGAGCAACAGCCTTTGTAGGGATAACAGGAAAGATGGAACAGTGCACTGCCTATGAGTGGGCCCTTTAACTGGCTGCGCAGTCCATTCAATTTCTCACACATGTGCGATTAGTCAATTGTAAAGCCATTGAGAAGCCTGCACGGGACAACTAGACCACTGCGCGACCACGTGGGAATGCAGCTTAATGGGAACATTGGTAGACAGAGATGTTTTCAATTGTATGGGATTCAAAAACTAGGGGCCATAAATATAAGGTAGTCGCTAATAAATCAAATAGGGAATTCAGGAGAAACTTCTTTATGCGCTACCACAAGGAGTAGTTGAGGCAAATAGCATAGATGCATTTAAGGGGAAGCTAGATAAGCACATGAAGGAGAAGGGAATAGAAGAATATACTGATAGGGTTAGATGAAGAGGGTGGGAGGAGGCTTGTGTGGAGACTAAATGCTGGCATAGACCAGTTGGGCCGAATGGCCTGTTTCTGTGTTGTAGACTCAATGTAAGAATGGATGTCTGTTACATTTGAGGTAAATAAACTGCTCTTGGGAAGGACAGCTAAATCATGAAGTCTTATCTATGAAATGGACTTTTGAAGTAAACAACTAGGATATGTGAAGCATTTCCAGGCTTAGTTAGGTAGCTGGAGAGGGTGAAACTGTAGGGGGGCATCTTTTACCTGGTTTACGGTAATTTACCTTGTCAGGCAGGCAGCGGTTTCGAATCACTAAGCCCACCCTTCCAGTTCTGACTGGAGGAACTTATAATTAATTATATTAAAAACAGACAAATGATCTGGACGTAAGAAAGTCAAACTTTATTAAACTAAAGAAGCTACACCACACGATCAATGTAATCACGGTAAAATTGCTTAACAGGGGAAGGCAGATGGCAAAAACGAGGGAAAAATGGCTACAATGTTAACCGTACAATCTTAGCAACATTTCCCTTAAATTACCACCCCTTTACTTATCCTAAGTTGCCTTGTGGAAGGTCAGAAAAATATATGCTCACCACTGCAATGCTACCTCCGTGCCCTGCGATCTTAGATCTTCACTGCCCAGAAGTGAAAAACACCCCAGTGTTTTAAAAGTAAACTGCTGGTGTTTTACTTCTTCAGACAGACTCCATGAACTGTTGAGGCACACGAAGGCAGGCGAGAGAGAGAGAGATGCTTCTCAGAAGCTATCTTTATATACCCCAATTTTGGGGCCGAGATGTTCCTGCCCAAATCCAAGTTCATCTGGCTAAAACAAAAGGGATCCAACTGCCCTATTGGCGGGGATGGGTTTCGAATAAAGCTTGGAGTGGTTTGAATGTGTCTTCATTCTGGGGCCGAAATGTTCCCGCCCACATCCGGAGTTTTCTGGGCTAACAAAAGGGATACAACTGCCCCATTGTCTAGTAATGGGTGATTCAAACCCAATCATTCTTAAACTGTTCCTTCCTCAGTTTGAGTGTCTTTTTCAAATGTCTGTGCTGAGCCTTCGAACCATCTCCATTCACCCTGATGGGTTTTGAATGGGGCTGTATTACTATTTAAACAGAAACCCATTCATTGTGGTCAGTCGAAACCGCAGCCTAAGTGGATAATCCTTTGTGTCAACATTCAGTAGTTTCTGTAAACAAAGATCAATTGTCTCTGGAGGGAAGGGAAACTCCCTTTTTGATTGACAGAATTTGACTGCCAACTTTGATCCTCCCCCTTTTCACAGACATACACGAGCTGCTTCCAAGCCCTTTTGTCCTTGGCCATGCTTTTCTGACGGCCATTTTTAAAGCCCTTTGCAATTTACCAAACTCAAGGGTACAAATTTTAATAAAAATGTACTGTCTTAAGGTGTGCGATTCTTTACAAAGTTCTTTGATTCCGGTGTTGTCCAAGTGCTGCCTAGCTCACGGGCTCCTTAACGCAGCCTTTTGCAGTTCTGGGCACGTTTTAAAACATTGTCCAACCCAGAGACAATTCAAATCATGCAAAGTCTTTGTCCACGATGTGGATTAATATTTCCCGATCTTCGGGGGCTGAGGGGATTTTGCGAACCCCTACAAAACCCAATGCTACCCTCATGCTGTATAGAGTTATCACCTATGCTATATGAATAAAGTCTGTATACTCAATTATGCTGTGAACATCTTACTTAAAGCATGTTGCTGAGAACCATAGAAGGAAAGTGGTTGAACCAATAGGTCCCACTGCTAAATTTGTGGGACCCTTTTTTTATGCATCATGTGTGGACCAAAATTACCTCCAAACTGTCTCCATTGGCCCAAATTTAAACATGTTGCTGAATTAACTCAAACAGTTCAATTTAGGTTGTCATGGGCTAGTAATCTGGTTGATCACTCCTCTTCAATGTTAGGCATATTATTCTGAAAGGATATGTCTTAGTACAGAATAATAAATTATTTATAAAACATTAAGTGAAATCAAATGTACCATAAAATCCAATGTATGAATTGCAGCTTCATAAACTGCTTAAGAACTGTTTAAGAACTACAAACTGAAGGGGCGGGGGGAGGGGGTAAAGTTTATGCGAAAGCACAATCACAGATGGTAGGTGTGACCTCTGCACACATGTGATGTATATGCTGAATTTTATGGCAATCTTTTCAAAAGTGAAATCGCCAGCAGGTACAAATCAATAAATGAAAATGGCGTCCTGCAGAAAAAGTGCTGAGGAGCTTAGAGACTTTTCGACTTACTGAATGTTTTAGCTGTTTAATTACATTGTGAAAAATGAGCCAGCAGCTACTGTCCCTACAATTTTCTTTGGAATTCTTTTTAGTGACGGTTCTGTACTTACCTCTGCTTTTGTCTACAGAAATATGCAATCATTTTGACAACTGCCATTAGAAACAACTTCCGTTAGAATACTTGATTTTATTTTATCTAATAGTTTTTATGTTGGACGTGTTGATAGAATGATTTTTTTTGTCATAAATTAATCATAAACTAGTTTTATTTGTAACTTAAAATAAAACTTTTGTATGACATTCTGTGAGTTGACCTAAAGTAGCAATTTTCCTGACTTCGCGCAACCAGCAGGGAGCCTCACCTGATTAGAAATTTGAGTGGCACCGTGCACGATTTTCCCACCATTTTAAATTAATAGCAGGAAAACCATGTGCCTGGTTTTCCAATATGTGTCACTGGCAGGTGAATCCCCTCCTCCCCTCTGCCGGCAACATAAGCTCAGAAAATTAGCCTCACAGTAAATACTTAGAGAAATGAGCTGTAGGTTTTTATTGCTCACATTATCTGTAGAAGGCCAAGCATTTTGTGCTCAGATTTATACCCAATTTAAGTCTATGCCCTTAAGGAAAATGCTACTAAAACATCTTCAGGCTTTCAATAGTTGTCAAATTTTTGGTGACCAATGTTGTACTTGTTTACAATTCCAATTTTTCAAAAACATTTCTGGAGCATTTTAGCATTTTAGTTGCTTTGGAGATGAATTTGCACAGGTGTTTCACTTTTGCATCTTTAAATATTGGGGCATTGTTTTTAACAATCTACCAAAAGGACAGACATAGGATGCCTGATTTTTAACCCCCGCCCCCCCCCCCCAGCAGAACAATGCGGGTGGGGTTTAAGATGGTGCCTGGGTTCACGTTGTATTCCCAATATGTTCCTGCGACCCCCAAACTTAAGTTGCCTGAATTCAGGCATGAGTAGGTGACCTGCCCTAGAGGAGTGGGGGCCTACTTTAAATGGTAATGTTGTGGCCCGATTACATAATTTTAACCATGAGTGAACTAAAGGCTGCACATTCTTGAACCTGCCGGCGAAAGTTGGCAGCCAGCAGGATCCTGGCCTCAGAAGACCCGAGAAAGTAAATTGGGCTAGATTTTCAGTATAGACAGTTTTGGGGCGCTAACCTTAGCGCCCGCCCGAAGTTAGCGCCCGCCCCAAAGTAGCGCCCCGTGGCCGGAAATTCAGTGGCTTCGCCCTAAGAGGTTGGTGGAGCGCTAAAAGAGGCGTTCCACTACTATCTTTAGGCGCTAAGCCGGCGGTGCAGAGCGCAGCGCCCGAGCTCGGGCGCAGCGCACGGCAGACACTCTGGTGCCAGTGAGCTCTTAAAGGGTAAGGGTGCATGTGTTTTTTTCGGAGGAGGAGGAGGAGGAGGAGGAGGAGGAGGAGAAGGTGGTGGTGGTGGTGGTGGCCGGAAACATAAATACACCGTTCACAACAACACACTGGATCCTTCCACACAACACATGCAGACTGCCGTTTATAGTGCAGGAGGAGTGCCCTTTAATTTGCGCTCCCCAGGGTGTGTTGCGTTCCATTTTACAAACGCTCTGGACGCCAGCCGCAGAATGGGGCGGTCCGACTGAAGTTTGGATTCGGGGCGGCCAAAGGGCGTTGCACGAGGATGTGACGTCATTTTCTGCGCGCGCATCCGGGCGGCCGCTAAACTTTGCGCCGGCGCTAACGGGCAACTTAATTTGGGGCGGGGCGCAAACTGCGTTGCGCCCGGGCGCTACACGAATAGCGCCCGAAAATCACTTCTCTTAAGGCGCTAACTGCTGGCGCAAGCAACTGAAAATCTAGCCCACAGTTTCTTATTTTTGATGAGTGCTCCTCTTGGCCCTATAAGGGTGCCTTGAACCTTCCCTGCTCTGGATTTCTTCCCCCACTCCACCCCCACCCGATCGCAAAACTTACCCATCCTCACTTAGCTCCATGGGTCTCTGTCTGGGCCTGACCCTCCGTGAATTACGACTCCCGTAGTGATGTCATTGCCACTAGCTTCGGGCAGGAGTCAGCATCCTGACATGCAAATGAGGCCCAGGAATTAAAACAGCCCAAGCCTCACACTAAACTTCTCGCAGGACATTTCACTCCCGCGCTGTACTCCGCCCGCCCGCAGATTCCCTCCCCGAGTTAAAGTCAGGGCTAGTTGCTCCTTACTAACCTCGAGTATCAGATTTTTAAAAATTTGTTACAACTCCAGAGAAACCATAGGGTCTATTGTATTAATTTTCTGCAGATTCCCTTTTGATTTGGCAGGAATCACTTTCTGTGAGAAATTAAAGAGAAATTTTCCAGGCAAAAATGGTAACATTTTAGCACAATCGCACAAAAGGGGAAACTTAACATTTCAAAAAGCACAGCACAAGAATTAGTCAACCCATTTCTTATATAAGTTACTTTTGTGGATTTTAGATACAGCTGTGAAAGATAAACAATATGAATGAGCAAAATGAAAATGTTACTTAGAATTTCTAAAGAATTACGTAATGGTTTAACAGTAGACTTTCTTGGTGGTAATGTTTTAATTATGTAAATTGTTAAAAAGAAATTCTGGCTCTAGTAAATAAGGTGCATTAACTCTGCAATCATTGAAGCAGCGGAGGCGGCGGCGGCGGTGCGAACCTGCGAGGGGCGAAGCTGAGCGGCGGTTTAAAAAAGGGCGCCAGAGTTCAGGTGAGGCCCCACAGCAGCAGCGGAGGTGGCAGCGGCAGTGCGGACCAGCGAGGGACGAGGCTGAGCGGCGGTTTATAAAAGGGCGCCAGAGTTCAGGTGAGGCCCCACAGCAGCAGCGGAGGTGGCGGCAGCAGTGCGAACCTACAAGGGATGAGGCTGAGCGGCGGTTTAAAAAAGGGCGCCAGAGTTCAGGTGAGGCGTACTAATCTGCAGTCTCCGAGCTCAGAGGGAGGGAGAGAAGTAAAAAGTAATTGAAGTGTGACATCACCAGAAAGCAGGAAGGTGATTGGTTGGTGAGTATTTCTCTCTTTATAAATTTAAACTCTGTGGTTTATAGTTACTAAGGTCTCTCTGGTGCAGCGGGGACTGTTGGTAAGCCACTTAACTGTAGTGTAATTAGTGGGATTGATTGATTTAATTTAAATTAAATTAAATTAAGGGTAAGTCATGGCAGGACAGCCAGGCCACGTGGTATACTCCTCCTGCGATATGTGGGAAGTCAGGGACACTTCCTGTGTCCCTGACAACTACATGTGCAGGAAGTGCATCCAGCTGCAGCTGCTGACAGACCGCATTGCGGCGCTGGCTGCGATTCGATGCATACTGGAGCGTTCGCGATGCTTGGGACATCGTGAATAGCACGTTTACGGAGTTGGACACACCGCAGGTAGAGGTTGAACAGGCAGAAAGGGAACAGGTGACCAACAGGCGAAGTACTAGGCGCAGGCAGGCAGTGCAGGGGTCCCCTGTGGACATCCCCCTCAAACAGATACACCACTTTGAGTGCTGTTGCGGGGGATGGCTTATCAGAGGAAAGCAGCAGCAGCCAACTTCCAGGCACCAGGGGTGGCTCTGCTGCACAGGACGGGAGGAAAAAGAGGGGTAGAGCTATAGTAATAGGGGATTCTATTATAAGGGGAATAGATAGGCATTTCTGCGGCCGCAAACAAGACTCCAGGATGGTGTGCTGCCTCCCTGGTGCAAGGGTCAAGGATGTCTCAGAGCGGCTGCAGAGCATCTTGGAAGGGGAGGGTGAACAGCCAGTTGTCGTGGTGCATATCGGTACCAACGATATAGGTAAAAAGCGGGATGAGGTCCTAAAAGCGGAATATAGGGAGTTAGGAGGTAAATTAAAAAATAGGACCTCAAAGGTAGTAATCTCAGGATTGCTACCAGTGCCACATGCTAGTCAGAGTAGAAATAGAAGGATATTTCAGATGAATACATGGCTAGAGGAATGGTGCAACGGGGAGGGATTCAAGTTCCTGGGACATTCGAAACGGTTCTGGGGGAGGTGGGACCAGTTCAAACCGGACGGTTTGCACCTGGGCAGGGCTGGAACCGATGTCCTAGGGGGAGTGTTTGCCAGTGCTCTGGGGGAGGGTTTAAGCTAAAATGGCAGGGGGTTGGGAACCTGAGCAGGGAGACAGAGGAAAGGGAAACAAGGATAAAAGCAAAAGATAGGAAGGAAATAAACAAAAGTGGCAGTCAGAGAAATCAACGATTTAAATCAAACGTGGCCACAGTAAATAATAATTCAAATAGGTCTAAGAGCGTTAAAAAAACAAGCCTGAAGGCTTTGTGTCTTAATGCGAGGAGCATTCGTAATAAGGTGGATGAATTGGCTGCGCAAATAGAAGTAAACGAAAATGATTTGTTTGGGATTACGGAAACGTGGCTCAAGGATGGCCAAGGCTGGGAACTCAACATCCAGGGGTATTCAATATTCAGGAAAGATAGGCAAAAAGGAAAGGGAGGTGGGGTAGCATTACTGGTTAAAGAAGGGATTAACACAATTGTAAGGAAGGATATTAGCTCTGATGATGTGGAATCTGTATGGGTAAAATTGAGAAATACTAAGGGGCAGAAAACATTAGTGGGAGTGGTATACAGACCTCCAAACAGTAAGGTGGAGGTTGGGGATGGCATTAAAAGGGAAATTAAAGAAGCATGCAATAAGGGCACAGGAGTCATCATGGGTGACTTTAATCTACATATAGATTGGGCTAACCAAATTAGTAACAATACTATGGAGGAGGAATTCCTGGAGTGTTTACGGGATGGTTTCCTGGACCAATATGTTGAGGAACCAACCAGAGATCAGGCCATCTTAGACTGGGTATTATGTAACGAGAAAGGATTAATTAGCAATCTTGTTGTACGAGGCCCCTTGGGTCGGTGCGATCATAATATAATCGAATTCTTCATTAAGATGGAGAATGAAGCAGTTAACTCAGAGACTAGGGTCCTCAATTTAAATAAAGGAAACTACGATGGTCTGAGGTGTGAGTTGGGTAGGATTGATTGGGGAGTGTCACTCAAAGGGTTGACGGTGGATAGGCAATGGCAAACATTCAAAGACCGAATGGATGAACTACAGAATTTTTTCATCCCAGTTTGGCATATAAATAAAACAAAAAAGCTGACTCAACCGTGGCTAACAAGGGAAATTAGGGATAGCATAAGATCCAAGGAGAGGGCATATAAATTGGCCAGAAAAAGCAATAATCCTGAGGATTGGGAGCAGTTTAGGATTCAACAAAGGAGACAAAGGGATTAATTAAGAAGGGGAAAATAGAATATGAGAGTAAACTTGCAGGGAACATAAAAACTGACTGTAAAAGCTTTTATAGATATGTGAAGAGAAAATGATTGGTGAAGTCAAGCGTAAGTCCCTTGCAGTCAGAAACAGGGGAATTTATAATGGGGAACAAAGAAATGGCTGACCAAAATATACATATTTTAGTTCTGTCTTCACAAAGGAGGACACAAATAACCTCCCAGAGATGCCGGGGAACATAGGGTCTGATGAAAGGGTGGAACTGAAAGAAATCAGTATTTGTAGGGAAATGGTGTTAGGAAAATTGATGGGACTGAAGGCCGATAAATCCCTGGGCCTGATAATCTACATCCTAGGGTACTTAAGGAAGTGGCGCTAGAAATAGTAGATGTATTGCTGGTCATCTTCCAGAACTCGATAGACTCTGGAACAGTACCCATGGATTGGAGGGTAGCTAATGTTACCCCACTATTCAATAAAGGTGGTAGAGAAAAAGTGGGGAATTATAGACCGGTAAGCCTGATATCGGTAGTGGGGAAATGCTAGAGTCCATTATAAAAGATGTAATAGCAGAGCACTTGGAAAGCAGTGACAGGATCGGACAAAGTCAACATGGATTTACAAAAGGTAAATCGTGCTTGACTAATCTACTGGAATTTTTTGAGGATGTAACTGGTAAAATAGATAAGGGAGAACCAGTGGATGTGGTGTATTTGGACTTTCAGAAGGCTTTCGATAAGGTCCCGCATAAGAGATTAGCATGCAAAATTAAGGCACATGGGATTGGGGGCAAGGTATTGACTTGGATAGAGAACTGGTTGGTGGACAGAAAGCAAAGTGTTGGAATAAACGGGTCGTTTTCTGAGTGGCAGACAGTGACTAGTGGGGTACCGCAAGGATCGGTCCTAGGACCCCAGCTGTTCACAATATATATTAATGATCTGGGCGAGGAAATTGGATGTAATATCTCCAAATTTGCAGATGACACAAAGCTGGGTGGGAGGGTAAGCTGTGAGGAGGCTGTCGTGAAACTGCAGTACGATTTGGACAGGTTGGCTGATTGGGCAGAAACATGTCAAATGCACTATAATGTGGATAAATGTGAGGTTATCCACTTTGCTGGCAAAAACAGGAAGGCAGATTATTATTTGAATTGCAATAGATTGGGAGAAGGGGAAGTGCAAAGAGACCTGGGTGTTCTTGTGCACCAGCCGCTGAAGGTAAGCATGCAGGTGCAGCAGGCGGTTAAGAAGGCAAATGGTATGTTGGCCTTCGTAGCAAGAGGGTTCGAGTACAGGAACAAGAATGTCTTGCTGCAATTGTACAGGGCCTTGGTGAGACCGCACCTTGCAGTTTGTTCACCTTACCTGAGGAAGGGCGTTCTTGCCATGGAAGGAGTGCAGCGAAGATTCACCAGGCTGATACCTGGGATGGCAGGAATGACATTTGAGGAGAGATTGTGTCGATTGGGCTTATACTCACTGGAGTTTAGAAGATTGAGAGGGGACCTCATCAAAACCTATAAAATTCTGTCAGGCCTGGACAGACTAGATGCAGGAAGGATGTTTCCGATGGCCGGGGAGTCCAGAACCAGGGGTCATAGTCTAAGGATAAGGGGTAAGCCATTTAGGACAGAGATGAGGAGGAATTTCTTCACCCAGAGAGTGGTGAACCTGTGGAATTCTCTGCCACAGAGGGCGGTGGAGGCCAGTTCATTAAATATATTCAAGAAGGAGTTGGATATATTTCTTAAGGCTAAAGGGATCAAGGGATATGGGGAGAAGGCAGGGACAGGGTACTAAATTTGGATGATCAGCCATGGTCTCATTGAATGGCGGAGCAGGGTCGAGGGGCCGAATGGCCTACTCCTGCTCCTATCTTCTATGTTTCTATGTTTCTATGTTTTGCACCAGCACTACAGTTATAGGCCGCGAAATTCAGCTCCTTTGCGCCTGCCATTAGCTCCTCCAGGGGGCGCTAACAGGGCACAAAAGGCTTATCGCCCGGTTGGGGCACCTCCTGAGAAATTCAGCAGGGCGCTACTGAGGCGCTAGCCGATAGCGCTGCCCTCCCCCCGCTGGTAGCACCCTGGGCCGCAGCGCCGCCAGCTATGACGCCGTCACCGTGCACCTCAAACCCTTATTGCCCTGTCGCAAGCCCTTACTGCCCCATGGCAGAAATTCAGCTGCACCCCATGAGGCTGCCATGGGCGGTGTCAGCACCAGCCTTGCGGATCGCGAGCCGGGCTGACCAACGCTTGTTTGGCACTAATTAATTGGAGGTGCGGCCGCGACCTGCGCCGCCATTTAAATTTTTTTGTATGACCTCTAGGTCAGCCCTCCTTTGTGGCCTTTGGCGTGGTCCGTGGCCACCATCGTGCAGCCGAATTTCTGCAGCGGGTCGGTAAGGGTTAGCGGCGCGTCTTTAACGGAAAGGGAAGGACGCAGAAACACGTCAGCGCTACGCGGAGCGGCCACATAGCGCTCTGATGCTACCGCACTTTGCGCCCCCGACACCGCCTCGAGAGGAAGTGAAGCGCCCGAGATAGTACTCTGCTTCCTCACCGGGGCGGTAAGCCGAATTTGCCAGCCGAGGCGGTACTTCCGCGCCGGGCGCTAAATCAAGGTGATAATTCGGTTACCAACCCCAAACGGGGCGTAACTGAATTTTGCCCCCAAAGTGTACAATAAGCCTGAATCCAGAGTAGGGTTGCCAATTCTAGTTAGACGTATCCCTGGAGGTTTCATCACATGACTTTCTGTCACCATCCGCCCCGCTTAGTCAAACAGCTACTTTTCCCATCTCCAATATTTTTATAACTAATGATGAAAGTGTTCGAAGAAAATGAATAAAAAACTTTGGGCTAGATTTTCAGTTGCTTGCGCCAGCAGTTAGAGCCTTAAGAGAAGTGATTTTTGGGCGCTATGCGTGTAGCGCCCGGGCGCAGCGCAGTTTGCGCCCCGCCCCAAATTAAGTTGCCCGTTAGCGCCGGCGCAAAGTTTAGCGGCCGCCCGGATGCGCGCGCAGAAAATGACGTCACATCCTCGTGCAACGCCCTTTGGCCGCCCCGAATCCAAACTTCAGTCGGACCGCCCCATTGTGCGGCTGGCGTCCAGAGCGTTTGTAAAATGGAACGCAACACACCCTGGGGAGCGCAAATTAAAGGGCACTCCTCCTGCACTATAAAAGGCAGTCTGCATGTGTTGTGTGGAAGGATCCAGTGTGTTGTTGTGAACGGTGTATTTATGTTTCCGGCCACCACCTCCTCCTCCTCCTCCTCCTCCTCCTCCTCCTCCTCCTCCTCCTGTTTTCCCCCCCAGACTCTGCATTTGAAAAAAACACATGCACCCTTCCCCTCCCCTTTAAGAGCTCACTGGCACCACAGTGTCTGCCGTGCGCTGCGCCCGAGCTCGGGTGTTGCGCTCTGCACCGCCGGCTTCGCGTCTAAAGATAGTAGTGGAACGTCTCTTTTAGCGCTCCACCAACCTCTTAGGGCGAAGCCACTGAATTTCCGGCAACGGGGCGCTACTTTGGGGCGGGCGCTAACTTCGGGCGGGCGCTAAGGTTAGCGCCCCAAAACTGTCTATACTGAAAATCTAGCCCATTGTTTTTAATACCCCTATGTTATTTCTCACAGGTTGCTCACAGCATTGTCTAGGAGATTAATCTTTAATTCCTGGAGACTCCAGGACAATCCTGGTGGGTTGGCAACCAGAATCCAGAATCAGGGCCTGATGTGACATGGGAGTAAATCTGAATAAAACCCTGTAGGAGAGAGTCTCAATCAGCTTGGTTTTGGAGTCAGTTGAAGGCTTCAAGATTGATTTATATTATGCAAGTTTGCCATTGCTGTGAAACCAAAGCTGCTACAGATCATCGCTAAACCTGTAGTGTAAATGCATCCTAAAATATGAGAGGCTAGATTGTAGCTATTGCAATTACTGAAAAACAGCAAAACTAGTTGATGTGACAAAGGTGTCCTGCTAATAGCTTGACAAGTAACACAATTATTAACAGTGCACCACTGTGATTCTGTTGCTGGCACTTGGGTCCATTTTCCTTTGCAGGTTTCCCCATGTCTATTTCCTCGCAAACATTAGTGAACAGAGGGTAATATTGATTAAATATTATAATTGATGAATGGGTTGCAACATTGCATTTCAAAATGCATTGAAAATTCCTGTATCAAATGGCATTTTTCCATTACGTTTACATGCAATACCTGCTACATAAGTGGTGCTGTGATAGGGATTTTGAACCTTATATGCTAACAGTAGAGCACCATATTGCCTGGTGAAATCACTAGTTCAAGAAATGAAGAAGTCTTCGATGTGCAGGAAGGCATCTCACAGTGGTACCCATAGTGGATCAATGTTTTTGGAAGATTTTTAATTCATTTGCAGAGTTAGCATAATTCAGTAGATTTTGAAAAGGCATTTGACAAAGTCCGACATGAAAGGCTATGGGCTGGATTTTGTGAATGGAGACGTGCTGGAGGATGGACTGCTGCTTGTCAGGTCTCAGTCCCGCCTCCATCAGCCTCTGGCCAACCAGCGGAATTTTCCCCTGATTGACCTTGCTAAGCCCGCCCTACGGGCTCAGCAGGACAATTAGGGGGAAATCACTGACAAAGTACGTCAAAGTCTGACATGTCATTTGTCAAGACTTCTTGAAAGAAGAAATGTCAGCAATTGACAGCTCTGTGGAGCTGTCAAACACTGACTTTCTGTGTAGTTTGATGAGCCCTTATGTTCAGGACTCATCAAACCTTTCTAGTTTGTAGAAATCAGATGACTGCTGGGGCTAGATTTTCAGTTGCTTGCGCCAGCAGTTAGCGCCTTAAGAGAAGTGATTTCCGGGCGCTCTGCGTGTAGCGCCCGGGCGCAGCGCAGTTTGCGCCCCGCCCCAAATTAAGTTGCCCGTTAGCGCCGGCGCAAAATTTAGCGCCCGCCCGGATGCGCGCGCAGAAAATGACGTCACATCCTCGTGCAACGCCCTTTGGCCGCCCCGATTGCAAACTTCAGTCGGACCGCCCCATTGTGCGGCGGGCGGCCGGAGCGTTTGGAAAAAGGAACGCAACACAACCAGCGCGGGCCCCGGGGGGCGCTAATTAAAGGGAACGTCCTCTCCAGTATAAAGGCCATCCTTTTTTCAGAAAACAGTCTTGTGCAACGCATTTCTGGAGACACAACAAGGAGGATAGCTAACTGGTTTCAAGCAGCAAGAGCCAGGTATTTTTGGACTCAGGCAACAGCGCTGCAAGTGGCCATTTGGAAATTAGAGTGTTTGCCAGGATTTGATGGGGGTTGCATGGGGTGCCAACGCGGAGCTGCAGCTCCATGTCCGTAGGGCTCGCAGACGCATTGTGAGAGGGGCAGCCCTGGCTAGAGGCAGAGGGGGCTACAGGCGTCGGCCACGTAGGCCTTACCCAGTCAGGCTATACCGCCAGCAGCGCTCCTACCTAAACATGAGTGCCGCGCGATGTGTTAAAAGGCTCCGATTCCGAAAGGGGGTGATTGCAGAGATCTGCCACCTGCTTCGCCGAGATCTGCGGCCAAAGCTCAGGTGCAGGACGTCTCTGTCGGTGGAAGTGAAGGTGACAGTGGCATTGAACTTCTATGCCACCGGCTCCTTCCAATACGCTGCTGGGGACATAGCAAACATCTCCCAGTACGGCACGCATCGCTGCATCCGCCAGGTGACCGAAGCACTGTTCAGAAGGAGAAGCCAATTCATCTCCTTCCCCATGGCCCTGGAGAGCCAGCATCAGCGCGCATTGGGATTTTCCAGACTCGGGGAATTCCCCTTGGTGCAGGGCGCCATTGACTGTATGCATGTGGCTTTGCGGGCCCCTCTGGAGCATGGCGAGCAGTATCGCAACAGGAAGGGCTACCATTCTCTGAATGTGCAGCTGGTCTGTGACCACAAGCAGCGCATCATGGCAGTCAATGCCAGCTTCCCAGGCAGCAGCCACGATGCCTTTATCCTGCGGCAGAGTACTGTGCATGACATGTTCCAGGCACAGCCTCCCCCAAGAGGATGGCTACTCGGGGACAAAGGCTATCCTTTGTGCACCTGGCTCATGACCCCGCTCCGCGCGCCCAGGACCGCTGCTGAAGAGGCCTACAACGAGAGCCATCAAACCACCCGCAACATCATCGAGCTAACTATTGGGGTCCTCAAGCAGCGGTTCCGCTGCCTTGATCGCTCCGGAGGAGCTCTCCAGTATTCGCCGGACCGGGTCTCCCAATTTGTGGTGGTTTGCTGCATGCTACACAACCTGGCTATCCGCAGGACTCAGGCACTGCCACCTGACGTTGGACCAGCACCTCAGGAGGAGGAGCAGGAGGAGCATGAGGAGGAGGAGGAGGAGGAGGAGGAGGAGCAGGAGTACGTTCCCAGGAGGGAGCGACCAGGGCCAAGGGCCGCACGACGCCACCTTATTACACGGTACTTCTAAGCCCCCTGTCAGGGAATGGCCAGGGGCCATGAGGGAAGATGAATGCAGCCGCTCCGCAACCCCTCAGCCGGCGAAGCCAACAAACACTAAGAAGAACAACCATGGAGACTGCATGAATAAAGATAATTTTTTATTACACAAAAATGAAAAGCCCTTCCCACATGAATCCCCAAAAACAATAAACGGGCCCCACAAAAAGCCCAACAAACGACTCACTCCCACAAACTGGGGAGGAGCCACTCCACCTTTATTGAAACCGGGCCTCAACGTCGGCCTAACGCAAAAAAAAAGCCCTCCAAAAGCACAACCATGGGCAAAATAAAGATGGCCACCGCCATATTAAAGGAAAGCTGGCCACACCCTCTACTGAGTGGCCCGCGAGGGCGAGACCTTGGCCAGCATTTTGCCTCCCCTGCCCTGCCTGCTGCTCCTTCGCAAGCTCTGCCCAGTGGCTGCTGCGAGGCTGGGGGAAGGCGCCTGAGGCTCAGATGCCCTTCCGCCAGATGCCGCTGGGGGGCGGCCTACACGGCGTTTGGGCCTCGAGGGGCCGTCTCCTGAGTGGCGCACCTGAGCCTGGCCACCATCAGCTGCAGCCGCTTGCCCTTGACGCCCCAGAGGGGGAATGGCGGCGACGGATGGCGCAATGTGGGCCAGCTGGCGTCTGGGATGCGCTGGCTGGTGCTGTGGCGCGGTGGCACTCGGCCGGCCCCGCACTGCAGGATCCGCAGCAATCAGCCGACGGCCGGCTTGCTGGGATGGTCCAGCGCGGCGCCTGCCCTGGCGATGCCTGCCTGAGATAGCGCGTGTGGCAGCAGTGAGTGGCCCTGTGGTCCTGGTGTGCGCGCGCATCACATCCGCCAGGGTCTTGACGGCATCAGTTAGCATGCGGCCAGTCGCGGCAGTTGCTGCCCCGAACTCGCGCACACTGGTCGCCAGTGACTCGATGGCCTCAGGCATGCGCCCCACCACGCTCATGAGCTCCGTGTGGCGCCGGTCCGAGTCGTCGGCCATCTGATCGAGCTTCCGCACCTCCTCCGAAGTGAAGGTGTCCGGACTGGAGTCGCGACTCTCCCGCTGGGGAGGAGGGGGCCGAACTAGGGGACCCTTGCCACGTTGGTGACGGCGAGTGTGCCGAGCAGCAGCACTCCCCTCTGATCCTTGCCCCCTTTGGGGGGAAGGCCGCGGGCCACGCGCACGGCTGCTGGGTGGCTGGACGCCACTGGTCCCAGAAGCTGCATTGCCCTGCGACAGTTCCTCCAGGCACTCGTCCAGTGAGGAGGTGTCAAGCATTTCCTCCTCTCCTGCGGGACGTGACTGTTCCCCCGAAGGTCCGGCTTGCTCCTCCTCCTCCTCCTGGTTGGAGGTGCTGTCACTGGCAGCCTCAGGGTCCTGGTCGTCACCAGCTGAAAGCAGGAATGCACAAGAGTAGCTTCAGAGTGAGGAGACGGCATCAGCGAGGGAGTTAGGACTGGTGGGATTCAGCGCATTGGTGGGACAGTGGCAAAGGAGGTAGCTCGGATGGGCCAGTGCGACGCGAGAGGGCCAAAAGGCGAGGTCCTTACCATTGCCGGGCAGTGGAGGGTCGGATACACCGCACGCTGTGGGGACAATCACACGGGCTCCCATGAGCACACACACGCGCTCCTCCAGCCGAGTGACCTTCTGCAGCTTGGCGCGGCCACCCCTGGCACGGGCCTGGCGATTAAACGCTACTTTAGCCTGCAAGAGAAAGGACGGGCTGTAAGTGCGCAGTGAAGCCCTGATGTAGTGTGCACTGCCTCCCATGGTGGAATAGCTTGGACAGAGTGAAGCCCTGATGTAGTGTGCACTGCCTCCCATGGTGGAATAGCTTGGACAGAGTGAAGCCCTGATGTAGTGTGCACTGCCTCCCATGGTGGAATAGCTTGGACAGAGTGTAGCCCTGATGTAGTGTGCACTGCCTCCCATGGTGGAATAGCTTGGACAGAGTGAAGCCCTGATGTAGTGTGCACTGCCTCCCATGGTGGAATAGCTTGGACAGAGTGAAGCCCTGATGTAGTGTGCACTGCCTCCCATGGTGGAATAGCTTGGACAGAGTGAAGCCCTGATGTAGTGTGCACTGCCTCCCATGGTGGAATAGCTTGGACAGAGTGAAGCCCTGATGTAGTGTGCACTGCCTCCCATGGTGGAATAGCTTGGACAGAGTGAAGCCCTGATGTACTGTCCACTGCCTCCCATGGTGGAATAGCTTGGCCAAAGTGTAGAGTGCCGAATGGCCATTTGATGCTCATGACTGTCCCAATGCTGCTGGCTGAGGGCTGGCCAAAAGGACTTTCAGGTCCCTTTGCCCATCATGTCAGGTGTACATGCAAGAATGAGGAGGAGACTGGAAAGGCTACTCACCCTCACAATCCTGGTCAGATCGTTGTATTTCTTACGGCATTGTTTGTGGGTCCTGGGGGCCTCGCCGGTGAACGTCACCCTCTGGGCGATCTGCTTCCAGGCTTTGGTGTAGTCGTGGTGGGTTGGATTCCTCCCACTCTCTGGAAACAAGATCTTGCGCCTCACCTCCAGAGCTGTGACCATTATGTCCAGATCACCCTCTGAGAAGCGCAGGGCACGCTGACGGGCCTTCTCTGGCGTTGCCATGACTCCCTGGGGCTGAGCAGTAGTGTTGAGGCCTCTTTGCAAGGCTGCAGTGTGCAGGGCGTGGCAGCAGACCAATTCGTCCCTTCCCCCTTTAAGAGCTGGTCGGCACCACGGGGTCTGCTGTCAGTGCAAAAATGACCGCACCCGTGCTGCGCCCCGCCTGGGCGCTATCCCTCTGGACCGCCGGCTTAGCGCCTAAAGAGAGTAGTGGAACGCCTCTTTTAGCGCTCCACCAACCTCTTAGGGCGAAGCCACTGAATTCCCGGCAACGGGGCGCTACTTTGGGGCGGGCGCTAACTTCGGGCGGGCGCTAAAGCTAGCGCCCCAAAACTGCCTATACTGAAAATCTAGCCCTTGGTTTGGAGAATCTAACAGCCAGTCTGTGAAATCTACAATGAAGATGTCAGGACTCCGGAACCACTGTGGCTGAAGGCTGTAGGCAGAAACAAAGGTAAGCGAGCATTTTATAACACTTTACCCTCGCAGACCTCCTACTCGACTCCTCCACCCCGGTGGGGTTCTCTGAGGTCGGGAAGCCTGCACTTGAAAAGGTAAAATGGGATTAATCATTTTTTCTGCCTGTTAACTACGGCACGGAGGCGGGATGGGGCAGCTTTGCCATCCGCCTCCACTTAGTGCAACTTTACCAGCAGTCCCGCCTCCATACCCGCCTCCTCGGGGCTGAGAAAATCCAGCCCACTGAGTCAAACTCAAAGCTATGGGGATTCAGGGTAAACCTTGAAAATGGATTAAAAATAAACTGAAGGATAGAAAGCAACAAATACTCATTAAAGGAGTTACGTTGGGTTGGGGGAAGTACTGAGTGGGATGCCTCAGGGCTCATAAATGACCTGAGCTCAGAAACTCAAAGCGAAGTGGTCAAATTTGTGATTATACCAAATTAGGAGGGGCTATGGAATTAGAAGCAGGAGCTCAGAAATTATAGATGTAGTGTCCGCGTATCAATAACACACGGACTGCAGGAGAACAATAATAACAGGTGTTTACTGAACAGAGAGTATGCTGGACTTGAAAGTATAGAAGCCTGCTACGGCTTTATATACATGTGTGGTCACTGCCGGTACGACAGTATAAAAGCAGTTCTCTCTTAAAGGTACATACACAACAATTCCTCCCCTTTTAGATAAACAGTACATAACATTCATTTAACAATTAAATAATAACTAATTACAATTACAATCTTCTCTATACTATATACATCAACTGAAGCAATCATTTATAAATTCAGTCTTTGAGGAGGCTTCCTGATCCTGGCTGGATAGCGCCTTTCCGAGTATCCTGTTCTTGCGGCGGAGTCGATTCTGGCTCATTGTCATTGGTTGGTTCGTCAGGTTCCAATACCACTGATTCTGAGGTCGACGCAATCTGTACTTCGGGTTCATCACCAGGTGTGCATGCTCATGGTATGGGTTTGACTTGTTCCTATGACTCTAGAATCTGGTCAGCATGGCGTCTCACGATGCTCTCTCCAACATCCACTGTGTACATTAGTGGTCCCTGCTGTGTGCATATCGTTCCTGGCTGCCATTTTTCTGTTCGGTAGTCACGGGCCAAGACTGGTTGCCCTATCATGAAGCTCCTGGTTGGCTTCTCATTGATGTGCTGGAATTGCATATCCTCAACATCTCGTCTTATGTTTGGTTTGAGCAAATCCAGGCGACATCTTAACCTTCGGTTGAAGAACATTATGGCTGGAGCTTGGTTGGTGACTGCATGTGTCGCATTCCGGTAAGCAAACAAGAAATTATCCACCTTGTGTTGTAGTGGTATGTCGTCATTATACAGCGCCTTTATTGCTTTTTTAAAGGTCTGAACAAACCTCTCAGCCAATCCATTTGTGGCTGGATGATATGGGGCAGATGTGTAATGTTTTACTCCATTATTCCTCAAAAACCTCCGAAATCCTCGGACACAAACTGTGGTCCATTGTCGGAGCAAATCTGTTCTGGCAAGCCATTCCTGGCAAAGATGGTCCGTAGGACTGCAATAGTTTTCTCCGTGGTGGTGGAGGGTATTTTGATGACCTCTGGCCATTTTGAATGTGCATCCATGGCGATTAAAAACATTGAGTCCATAAATGGACCAGCAAAATCAATGTGTACCCATTGCCATGGAGATGAGGGCCACTCCCATGGGTGTAGCGGGGCCTGTGGTGGAGCGTTTTGGACCTTCTGGCATCCTGTGCATCTCTTGGTCATATCCTCGATTTCTTTATCGATTCCCGGCCACCACACAAACGCCCTGGCTAGGCTCTTCATTTTTACCCCTCCCAGATGACCCTCATGAAGCTCATTGAGCACTCTATCTCTCAACTTGGGTGGAATTACCACTCAGGATCCACACATCAAGGTCCCCCGGCACACTGGCAGCTGTTCTCTCCTTGGCGAGAATGCTGGCAACAGTGAGTCGCCATGTGCTGGCCATCCCTTCACCGTCAAATCATAGACCTGAGAGAGTGTCGGGTCATTTCGAGTTTCCTTCTCTATACTTGAGTTTGTAACAGGTAGACATTCGACTATGGTCGAATGGAATATCTCAACAGGGTCCACTGCAGGTGCTTCCTCCACCGTAGGCAACGGTAGGCGTGACAGCCCATCAGTGTTTCCATGCTGTTTCGTACCCTTGTACTCTATGTCGTATTGATGTGCCCCTAGAAAAAGGGACCATCTTTGCAGCCGTTGCGCCGTCATCACCGGAACGCCCTTCTTTGGGTTAAAAATGGAGACCAGAGGCTGATGATCAGTCAGTAGGGTGAATTTCTGCCTGTGCAGATAGTGATTGAACTTCTTCACCCCCCACACTAGGCTGAGGGCCTCCCTGTCAATCTGGGCGTAGTTACGCTCGGCTGAGGTTAACGAGCGTGACGCAAAGGCTATTGGCCTCTCTGAACCGTCAAGGAATTTGTGTGACAGCACCGCTCCAATGCCGCAGGGAGACGCATCACATGCCAACCGAATTGGTAGTGTTGGATTGTAGTGGGCCAATACTTCTTTTGAAGTGATTAGGCATTTACATTTCTGAAAGGCACACTTACACTCATCACTCCATTCCCATGTTACTCCAGTTTGCAGCAGGGCGTTCAGTGGGTGCAGAATTGTAGATAAATTCAGCAAGAACTTATGGTAGTAGTTCACCAACCTGAGGAACGACTTCAGTTGCGACACATTTTCCGGTGCTGGAGCCTTGACTACTGCCTCAATCTTTTCTGGGGACTTATGTAACCCTTCCTCATCAATCATGTGGCCACAATACGAGATTTGTCTCCTGAAAAACTCGCATTTGGGGCGGTTGGCTCGTAGCCCATATTCCTGTAATCTAGTGAGCACCTGCTCCAGGTTGGCAAAGTGTTCGCTGTCATTTTCGCCCGTAACCAGGATGTCGTCCAAACAACACTGGGTCCCCGGGATCCCTTGCAGGACTTGTTCCATCACCCTCTGCCAAATAGCCGGGGCTGATGCTACCCCGAATACCAGTCGGTTGTACTGGTAAAGACCTTTGTGAGTGTTTATCGTGAGGTATTTCCTAGATGCTTCTTCCACCTCCATTTGTAGATACGCTTGGGCCAGATCAATCTTCGTAAAGCGTTTCCCTCCAGATAGTGAGGCGAAAATATCTTCTATCCGTGGAAGTGGATATTGTATTGTGTGCAGGGCTGGGTTCACAGTTACCTTAAAGTCCCCACAGATGCGAACCTTCTTCGGCTCCCCAGGCGTGCTGCTCAATGATTTCTTCATTACAGGAATGATGGGTGTAGCCCACTCACTCCAGTCCACCTTGGACAGCACACCCGAACGCTCCAGACTCTCCAGCTCTGCTTCAACGGCTGGGGGGATCGCGTACGGTACCGGTCTGGCCTTAAAAATTTTTGGGTTTCCGTTATCTTCGATTTGTATCATTGCATTTACTCCTTTTAGAGTCCCAAGTCCTTGTTGGAACACCTCTTTCGCGTCAGTTAGAATTTTTGACAGTCGTCCAGGTGTGACGTCGTCATCCTTTTTGTCAGCCACAGTTAGCGCCTGAAAGGAATGCCAATCCAATTGTATTTTTCGGATCCATTCACGTCCCAATATTGGTGGTCCTCCATCTTGTAGTATATATAGATACAGTTTCTGTGTTTCCTTGCCATTGTATTTAACGGGCACCCTTATTTTTCCTCTGGGGTAGACGGTTTGCCCCGTGTATGTCTTCAATACAATGGGCGCGTCCTTCAAGGGTATGTGTGAGAATAGCCGCTCATAGTCTCGTCGATTCATGACAGTTAGGGCTGATCCTGTGTCCAATTCCATCTTTACTTGGGACCCTGCTATCATGAGGGTGACCCAAATGGTTCGGTGATCCTCCTTTGCGATCACATTGTGTAACTTTAGACAACTTAGTCTCCTGCTCCCGGAGTCATTATCACTCTCCTGATCTTCTGAACTACTGTCTGTCATTTTTTTTACTTTCTTGTACTTTTCCTTAGTAGTTCTTTTAGTGTTGGTTTTCTTTCCCGACCTGCAGACTCTTGCTATATGTCCCACTTTCCCACGTTGCCTGCATACTTTGTCCTTAAACCAGCAGTCCTTCTGATCAGGGGTTGTTCTGCCGCAGCGATAGCACTTTTCTGCTCCATATGCCATTTCGTTAGCGCTACATTCTTGTGGTTTCTGTTGTATTTCTGCAGCTCCCCGTGCTGCTGCTTCGTAGGGTACTGCCACGCTGAAAGCCTGTTCTAGCTACAGGTCCTTTTCCGAAAGTAGTCGTTTCTGGGTTCCTTCACTCTGGAGCCCGCAGACAAACTTATCCCTTAAGGTAGCTGCCAGTCCTGCTCCGAACTGGCAGTGCTTCGATAACTTGCGTAGTTCCGTAAGATAGTCAGCATTGCTCTCATCTTTGTGCTGGTTTCTTTTATGGAACTTGAATCTTTCTGCTATCAGCAGCGGTGTAGGGTTTAGATGTTCCTGTAAGATATTGACAATCTCTTCAAAGCTTTTCTCCATTGGTTTAGCTGGGGTAATTAAATTCCGCAATAGGCCGTACGTTCTCGCGCCCATCAAATTTAATAATACCGATGCCTTCTTTCCATCGGCCACCTCATTTGCCTTGCAGTACACTTCAATTCTTTCCACATACATGGTCCAGTCTTCTATTTCGTTGTCGAAAGCAGTGATACTGCCACTCTTCGGCATCTTGGGTGGTTTAAAATGGCGCCTCCCGCGCTTTTCCTTCTTCCCCAATGGATTAAAATGGCGCCTCCCGCCCTTTTCCTTCTTCCCCAATGGAATAAAATGGCGCCTCCCGCGCTTTTCCTTCTTCCCCTTGCTGCCAACGTTGTTCCTAGTGTTCTAAAGAGTAATGACGGTGCCCCGCGGCTTCGGCGCGTCGCTCTTTTCCTTCCCCTCGTTTTATTTTCTCTAACGCTGCCCGGCTCTTGAGCACCGACCGCGCCCTGTGCGCTCCACCCTCTCTCTCTCTTTTCCTTCCCGACGACCCTGCACGGCCCCTTTATGCAGAGCCGCTTGATCGAGCTCAAGCCCGCCGCAGTCCGGAAGGGTTAGCGCACTACATGCTACCAGCACGATTTGCTGGAACACCTTGACTGGGGAGCCAAGCCCAGCTCTCCACAGCCTCCCCTGCAATTCTCTGAACTCCGATGGATCACTGGGCGGTTGCCCGCGGTCGACGCCCGTTGCTCTGATTTCGACCTCCAAGAAGCTTCTTTTCAGGGATGGATCCCCGTGAGGTGATGCAGTACTGCAGGTGAGTTCGAACCTGCTCGTCGCCAGTGTAGTGTCCGCGTATCAATAACACACGGACTGCAGGAGAACAATAATAACAGGTGTTTACTGAACAGAGGGTATGCTGGAACTGAAAGTACAGAAGCCTGCTACGGCTTTATATACAGGTGTGGTCACTGCCGGTACTACAGTGTAAAAGCAGTTCTCTCTTAAAGGTACATACACAACAATAGAAGGAATTGGGCAAAATAAATATGTGAGCAGGTCAATGGCAGATTAAATTTAATACAGACAAATCCAATTCACCAAGCTCACTTTGACAGCACTTCCCAGCTCTACGACCTCATGTATGCAGGTGCTGAATGAGGTAATAGTGTAAATCATAATGGTCCATAGGCTTACTTACAACATGCTGAAATTATTGAAGCAGGTGTAAGTAACAGAGCAATTTTAGTGAAAAGGCCTTAATGTAAAGAGCATAATAACAATTTCTTTTTCTGACGTGCTTCTCAAGTATAGGAAGACATTGCATTGCCTTTAAATTATGGAGGAAAACATAACAATTAGTCAATAAATGATGACACAGGAGCACCAAGTAATTTTTAAACAATCTCAACTGCCACTTTTCCACATTTGTGCCCACTGTCCCAGTTCACGAAGGCACTCTTTCCTCCAGGCCTGGTTCGCAGAGACACTGCACCCCATCCAGCTTCCCATCACTTCATAGGAACACCCTTCTCTTCTCTTCTCCATCATCAATTCAACCTGGCATGCTTCTCCCCCCTCCAACCTGCTTCAATTGATAGGCTTCTTCCATTGTCCCCAATTCAAACTGGTGCTATTCCCTCCCCTCAGGTTCCCACTGGTTCTTTTTCTCCCCTCCACCCCCGCCCCCCTCACTCTGCAGATGAACAGCTGATCTGCTACCAACTCCATTCCCGTTCCCAATCTGTTAATACTGGCACTTCCCTTTACCTTCCATCCCAAAGTATTGCTCCCAGCCTATTCCCATTTCCTGCTTCTCTTTATTATTATCCATTGCCCCTGACCCTATATTGCCATCCATTTACTTGCCCCTTCATTACCATCAATGTTTCCCCTTCCTTCTCTCCTTCATCTACCCCATTCCCTCTCCTCTTCACTGTCATCCACTACTGCCCTCTTCTCCCCATCTATTTCCCCTATCCTCTCACCTTATATTTCTCCTTTGCCAACCATCCTACCTCTCCTTTCTTTGTCAAGCATTTTGCTCCCTTTCTCTTGCTATGCATTCTGCACCCTTCATCTTGCCATATAGTATTCCGTCCTTTTTCCAGCAATCTATCCCCCACCCCACTCCAAGGCTCCAATTCTCCCTCGACATTTGCTCTTCCCAGGTCCAATGGCTAATGCACCAGGCAGGCCTCGCTCTTCCTTTAGGCACTTCCAGCATTAATGGCCCCAACTGCTACCTTTGTAATTTTCAGGCAGGAACATGTCCCGACTTCAGTGTGCAGAAATGGCCAAGGGGGCCATTAGTGCTGGAAGTGTGCACAGAGAAGGAGTGAGACCTGTCCAGTGTGTTAGCCACTTGACTCGGGAAGAGCAGGACGATGGTGGGTGGAAAGGAGCTCAAATTCCACAGCTTGAACAGGGCACCAAATGATGATGACCACCAAAAAAGCAAACAGTTGGCATCTATGCTCATCCAATAACCAAGTGGCCATTCTCCATGTACGAATCAAGTCAGTGCATGTTGGTAGGCTGTTCAACCATGGGGCATCACAGCCAAGTCCAATCCTGTCCTCACCCAATGTCCATCTGTATACTTTCCAGCAAGACTCACTAGATAATAATCAGAAATGGAAATTGTCCCTTTTCAAGATTTTTTGACTATCTTTTTGACAGAGAGGATTTGGAAAAAACAATAATTTTTCATGTTGGGTTTCTAAAAACATATGCCAGTAATTTCCATAGGAACAGGAGTAGACTATTTAGCCTGCTTCTAATAGAATGACAGAATAGGCTCAAGGGGCTCAAGGGCCTGCTCCTGCTTCTATGTTCCTATGTCCCACAGAGGTTCTTCCAATCTCTTGCTGTAACTATAACAGAAACACCAGAGAAGCAACTTAAACGGCCATTTACACCATTTCTTTGGAGTTTTTGCCGAAGTTATGTCAGGAGTTTGGAGAACCCCGGCGGAAATTCTATCTCATGGTATATTCATACATTTACAAGAGAGATTAGGTTGATAGGTAGTTTAGATGCTAATCACCTGGCATTGATGTTGCTTATCCATAGACTGTTAATAACTAGCATTAGACTGTTTCGGCAATCAAAGACCACCTCACCCCTATTGTATTGGAAAGCCTTTGATCCTTTTTTGGCTGTGAACAAGGTGATATAAGATATAGGCTTCTGGGAAACCGAATGCTGCACAGGCAGTCAGATTTCAAGAAAGAAAGCTACAAGGACTTTGGAGGTCAGAACTGCTGGAGGACCAGTTAGAAGGCATCTCGTTTAAGTCACATAAGGTGATCCACTAATATGGGATGTATGCCATATGTTCTCCATTTTGTCTCTTCACATGAATATAAATTGTGCTGTTTGAAGTAAGTGAGTCTGATAGCTGCTGTTCTGTATGTACACCTTAGCTTATCAATTCATATCAGTTCTCGTCTCACCAAGTATTTACTCAGTCTGTCTTCAAAGAGATTAAAGTAACAAATCTGCAAAAGGCATGAATATCCATTCCAAATCATAAGAGGAGGCTATTGTTATGCCCTTGGATTCACGCTATCGTACAGGTCGATATAGAGCTGTGCAAGTCAACTCCCATAAAAGGACAATGCTTAGACCACTTACAGGAGCAAATATGTTCATTGAATCTGAGAAGATATTTATGACAGAACCAAATTTGTAACCAGAACCATGGCTGATTTTTGTTATCTTCCTAGCCAAGGGGCAGCAAACTGCTCCCACCACTGTCTCAGTTGATATCAGCTAACTCAGCAGACCAGGGATTGAATCTGGGACTGTTGTGGTCAGTTTAGCTCAGTACAGCACTGAACAAGTGCGGTTGTTAGCTAAATCATTGAGATAGCAGTGAAATTATTTTGATCAAGAATGTAGCACAGTGTTTAACTGTCACAATGCAATCAATGTTGCATTGGAAAGGGTTTCACTCTTAGGGCTCGATTTTGCCAGGTCCGAGGAGGCGGGATTGGAGGCGTGTGAGGTGGTAAAATCGCAAAAAATGGCGGGCGGGCCTGATCCCGCCTCCATCCCGCCTCTGAGCAATTTTCCCACATGCGAGTCTTCTGACCCCATTTCCATCCCTCCTCCAAGAGGCGGGATAGGCCCTTAAAGCCCTTAACAACCAGTTAAGTGCCTCTATAAACCCATTTTGAGAGGCCTTTCTGATTTTATCACTTTTCCCCCATTCTGCACGTCTCCTCTGGAACATGCCAGTGAATCCTGATGGCCTCACAAGTGGATTGCTTACTAACAGCTGCAGCACCACCATTAAAAAGGAGGTTTAGCAATCATCATTTGCAGGTGGCAGAACTTTGTTGTCTCAGGTCTGGGGGAACTTTTAGCAGGCATACCCATTGTGGTGGAAGTTTGGAGCCTGACACCCATCTCCAGTGTGACCTCCTGGGAAACCCCTCTCACCACCTTGACTGAGCGCTTCCTCAACTGTTGCATATACCAGAAGCATGGGATCCATTTATTTCCTTTCCTCCTGGACATCAGATTCAGACAAAGACCAGCCGTGGCAGCAGCAGAACCATGAACAACAGCACCAGCAACAGCAGAAGCAACAACAGGAGCGCAAAGCTGCTGTTCACCCACCTGAAGCTGCACAGGCCTGAAGGTGCCAGCACGCAACCACATTGCTGCCCGGGATGCAAGGGATGCACTCATCTTGGCCAGATTTGCTTAGCCTACACAAGCAAACACTTTTGCCTCGCACCTTCTTATCAGACCATCGACAATGGCCAAGAACCTGTGGATTCCTATCACTCTGACCACCATACTGACAATTGCAAGTCGCCCTAAGATCTCAAAGTGGAAGTCCCATTAGCGAAATGACACACGCCACAACTGCAAGTTTGCCATCAGAATTTTTTATGACAATAAGCAACTGATGGCTTTTCAAAATTAAACACAACATTACACCCAAATGATTACCCTTGTGACTACTTGTGCATTACCTTCCTCTTACGCGTACTCCTACGTGGTGCTTCCCCTGTGGCTTCAGCAGGTGTGGAGGCCCCTTGCTCACTTTCTTGCTGCTCCTGTCTCAACACCTTTGGCGGGCGTCCTCTGGGGTTGTGAACCTGTGAGGGCTCTGTAACAGTCTTCTGCTCCTGCGGCTGTGCAGGGGTTGAGACGCCGATCTCAGTTGGGTGGGGACTCTGGTGGGACTCTGACAGAGGGCTCTGCAGTGGCATGGTCGTGTGAGTGTTTGGAGAGGACCCCCACTTCCTTGTTGTATGCCACCAATATCCCTCTCAGCCCCACTTCAGAGCTAGCAAGTGGCTGGACAGCACCTTGTTGCACTGCAAGGGGGACATGAGGACCCGTTTCTGCACTGGAAGTGCATGAAGGTCTGGTTTGTTTGCTCAATAGCTGATCATCGCTCCTCAAGAGATGTCAGTCTATACTGAACAAGTACCATGTTTTCCATACCCTGGCGACTAAGCTCCTCCATGGACGTAGCCTTCCTCTCCCCTACCATAGCCATCCTCTCCTCTACGGTAGCCAGCCTTACCATAGAGGTAGCCATTCTTTCCAAGGAGGTTGCCATCCTTTCCGTGGTGATGCGTTCATGCGCCAATGCCTCCACAAAGGCTCTGCTCATGTTAGTGATGGACTCCTCCATTCGCTCCACACTCGCAGTGACCCTGTAGACAAAACCTGCTAGAGACTCCTGCAGCTCTTCTTGGAGTTCCAGCACCACTCTCCTCCTGGATGGACCTGGAGGCACAGGGTTGAAATGCAGCTGAGCCGAGCTGGCAGAGTCCGACGAGGACTCTCCACTGCTGTCCGTGTCTCCACCATCTGCTGATGCTCACTTGTGAGCTGTGAGACACCAGGCGACAACTCTACTCTATGTCCTGAAGGTCCCACCGAGGTGTGAATGTCTGCGCTGGTGCAGGGTGCGCTGAATTCTGCTGACGCTACGCCCTCAGATGTTGCAGCTTCCTCTGAGGAGTCTGGAAGCTCAGGCTCTTCCTCCTGGACAGTGGGGACGGGGGGCTGTCAATGGTCCTGTGGGGGAGTAAAGGAACGAGATGGAGATGTGAGGTAAAGGTTGCATGCACATTGAATTGTGCAGATGATCATAAGATCTGTTAGAGCGTCAGGATCATTATCAGTCACTCATGCAATGTCAATGAGAGAGATGCCAAACTATTCTGTCACCAGCTTGCTGTGATGTGCCCGCCTGTCTGTCCCCCACTTGGGAATCCTCCTCGATCCCAGCGATCTCCAGGGCCGCCTCCTCCAAATTGGTGAGCTGGGCTACTGAGGGTGGCCTTCCTCCTGTCCTCGCTCTTTCCCTCTTATTGTGGGCTCTCTTTTCCTGAAATAAGGGACACAGTGAAGTTTGAGTGAGAATGAAGGAGTGAGTGTAGAGAATCCATAGCATAGATGCTTAGAAGTAGACAAAGGGCCCTTCCTGTGTGTTGTAAGTTGTTGTCATTGCGTCACAGTGATAGGGAGTGTGAGGGCTGCATGGTCGAATAGTTAAGTGAATGTGACCATAGAGAGAGAGGGAATGGGTAAGGGTGCAGGGATGTCAGTGTCAAGTGGGATGTGGAGGAAGAGGTTGGCAAAGCAGATTGCTGGTGAGAAGAGGCGATGGGGATGAAAATGAGGGTGATGAGAAAGTCATACTCACTTTTCCTGTGCGGAAAAGGTCATGAAACCTCTTCCTGCACAGCAGCCAGGTTCTGCGGCACATAAAGATGGCATTGACCTCCTGGGCCACTTGCAGTCACACAGCTTTAGTCTGTTGTGGTGGCTTTTTTCTCCCTGAGGAAGGGAAGAGCACCTCCTTATTAGATCTTGCTCCCTGTACCAGAGCTTGGAGGGATGGCTCATCAAAGCGAGGTGCACACTATTGCTTGCTGGTGGACATATTCGGTAAATTAAGTCTTTCATACAATGTCCAAAGCGTTTTCAGTCTCCAGAAAAATCAAGGTTGCTTGCAGGCCTTAAATCCAACAGCATTGATGATGTCATCGGAGGCGACTTTCTGTATGAAAAGACTCATTGGGCCAGTGGTTTCCACACGAAGGAAATCAATTGCCCAATTAGGGGAAAATCCCACTTTTTCAACACATCACTTAGGAGTCGGGGTCCTGACACAATTTCCACCTGACACGCCCCAGCCCGCCCACGCTGACAAAATCCAGCCCTTAGTGTCCAAAGCTACCAGCCATAGCCAAAATCTTTGTCTGTTTTTATCCTCAAAGTCCTTAAAAGTATAAATTCAAGATTAGATGGATGAGTCAGTCCTTTCTGTTGTTTAGGGTCTAATACTAGGCTGCCAGTTAAAATGGCCATATTATTCCACCAATAAACTACCAAATATGTGACACCCAGCACCACTCCTGCATCTGAGCAGTCTGACATTCACACTCGGCTACCAGGTTGTGAAACCAACATTGCTTTCAGTCCTGGCTCTAACCATAGATAAGAACCATTCACCAGTAAACTACCACTTTTCCCCATCTGAACCAACATTTTTCAAAAACAACTCTTAAATTGTATTGTTCAGGATTCACATCTGGCATTTGAATCAGTGGTATGCCATAGTGGATGTAAGATTTTGGCTAATTATTAAGCAATGTTTATTCTAAACACAAATATGCTTGCATCAGACACTCTGCTGACATAGAAACATAGAAACATAGAAGATAGGAGCAGGAGTAGGCCATTCGGCCCCTCGAGCCTGCTCCGCCATTCGATGAGATCATGGCTGATCATCCAAACTCAGTACCCCGTACCTGCCTTCTCCCCATATCCCTTGATACCTTTAGCTCTAAGAAATATATCTAACTCCTTCTTGAATATATTTAAAGATTGGCCTCAACTGCCTTCTGTGGTAGAGAATTCCACAGGTTCACCACTCTCTGGGAGAAGAAATTCTTCCTCATCTCTGTCCTAAATGGCTTACCCCTTATCCTTAGACTATGACCCCTGGTTCTGGACTCTCCGACCATCGGGAACATTCTACCTGACCTGTCCAGACCTGTCAGAATGTTATAAGTTTCGATGAGATCCCCTCTCATTCTTCTAAACTCCAGCGAGTATAATCCCAATCGACCCAATCTCTCCTCATACGTCATTCCTGCCATCCCAGGGATCAGCCTTGTGAATCTTCGCTGAACTCCTTCCATGGCAAGAACATCCTTCCTCAGATAAGGCGACCAAAACTGCACACAGTGCTCAAGGTGTGGTCTCACCAAGGCCCTGTACAACT
Organism: Somniosus microcephalus; assembly: GCF_052327205.1. Taxonomy (NCBI): domain Eukaryota; kingdom Metazoa; phylum Chordata; class Chondrichthyes; order Squaliformes; family Somniosidae; genus Somniosus; species Somniosus microcephalus. Next base: position 245,399,813 of record NC_140988.1, read on the forward strand.
GCAGCAGGACATCCTTGCTCCTGTACTCAAACCCTTTCACTATAAAGGCCAACATTCCATTTGCCTTCTTCACCGCCTGCTGCACCTGCATGCTTACCTTCAGTGACTGGTGCACAAGGACACCCAGGTCTCGTTGCACTTCCCCTTCTCCCAATCTATTGCCATTCAGATAATAGTCTGCCTTTCTGTTTTTGACACCAAAGTGGATAACCTCGCATTTATCCACGTTATATTGCATCTGCCACGCTTCTGCCCAATCACCCAACCTGTCCAAATCATCCTGGAGTTTCTCGGTATCCTCCTCGCAGCACACACGCCCACCCAGCTTTGTGTCATCTGCAAACTTGGAGATATTACATCTAGTTCCCTTATCTAGATCATTAATGTATATTGTGAATAGCTGGGGTCCAAGGACCGATCCCTGCGGTACCCCACTAGTCACTGCCAGCCACTCGGAAAAAGACCCGTTAATTCCTACTCTCTGCTTTCTGTCTGCCAACCAGTTCTCTATCCAAGTCAATACCTTGCCCCCAATCCCATGTGCCTTAACTTTACACGGTAATCTCTTATGCGGGACCTTATCGAAAGCCTTTTGAAAGTCCAAATACACCACATCTACTGGTTCTCCCTTATCTATTTTCCCCAAGCATCAGATCCTTAATCTGCACTGGATTGCCAATCACAGTGTTGACTGAAAACAGTGCTGGACCCAAGAATGGGAGGGCACATACCAGCAAAGCATCTGCTACATTCATGTCAACTGTTTTCTGTTCCTGTTTACGCTGCTCGCACAGGACCCTGAAAATCAGCTAATTTGGGGTTTGCCAAAGTCTCCCCATAATCCATTATGGCTCACCTGTTCTGTGCCTGCCAGTTGTTTCATTGCATGTACAGAAGCAATGGATTATGAGGAGACTTCCAAGTGAACAGAATCAGAGAATTATACAGCACAGAAAGAGAGTAATCTGGCCCATCGTATTTGGGCCGGCTCTCATCACCCTTGAAAGAGTTATCCAATTAGTTCCATTCCCATGTTCTTTTACCATAGCCCTGCAATTTTTTTCTTTTTTAAGTATATATCCAATTCCCTTTTGAAAGTTACTATTGAATCTGGTTCCAGCACCCTTTCAGGCAGTGAATTCCCAATCATAACAGTGATTGCAGTGTAAAAATATTGCTACTCATCTCCCCTCTGGTTCTTTTGTCAATTATCTAAATCTGTGTCCTCTGATTATCAAACCTCTTGCCAGTGGAAACAGTTTTGAGAAGCTGAAAAGTTGATGTCTGTGTAAAGGTGGAGAGTCAGCAATTATGTGGATCCAGCCTTTAGCCAAGGATGGAAGCTTCCTCAACGCCTCCTCCATGGTAAGTTCATACTCCTGCCTGTAAATCTTGGGCTCCTAGCTTTCTTTATTGAAAAAAAAGGCTTTCATCTTTCTTTTCATGTCTCACAGAACCATCTCAAAATATTTCACATATAATTAATACTTCAAAATGCAGTGACTGTTGTTATGTCGTTAATAATCCATGGCGACCAAATCTGCAGCAAATGTTGGCTGCTCGAGGAACTTCGGCTCAGAGTTGATGAGCTGGAGTCCAAGCTTCAGACACTGTGACATATTAGGGAGGGGGAGCGTTACCTGGACACTAAGTTCCAGGAGGCAGTCACAGCCACTAGAGTAATTACTTCCTATTTGGCTCTTGGCCAGGGACAGGTGTGACTACGAATGAGGCAGGTATTGGGATCCAGGAGGTAGTGATGGAAGAGCCTCAGCCCTTGGCCTTGTCTAACAGGTACGAGATTCTTGCTCCCTATGTGGACAAGGGCAGGGACTGCAGGGAGGATGAGCAATCTGACCACAGCACCGTGGTACAGGACGCCATTCAAGTGGGGGGAGTAAAAAGAAATGTTGTAGTGATAGGGGACAGTATAGTTAGGGGGATAGATACTGTTCTCTGCAACCGAGAGCATGAGTCCCAAAGGCTGTGTTGCCTGCCCGGTGCCAGGGTTACAGACATCGCCTCTGGGCTAGAGAGGAACTTGGAATGGGAGGGGGGAAGAACCAGTTGTCATGGTCCACATAGGTACCAATGACATAGGTAAGGCAAAGAAAGAGGTTCTGCTGAGGGAGTATGAGCAGCTAGGGGCTAAATTAAAAGCAGAAACACAAAGGTAATAATCTCTGGATTACTACCTGAGCCACGAGCGACTTTGCATAGGGTAAATAAGATCAGAGAAATGAACGAGTGGCTCAAAGACTGGTGTGGGAGAAATGGGTGTCGATTTGTGGGGCACTGGCACCAGTACTGGGATAAGAGGGAGCTGTTCCATTTGGATGGGTTTCACTTGAACCATGCTGGGGCTAGAGTCCTGGCGAATCGAATAACTAGGGCTGTAGAGAGGGCTTTAAACTATAGTGGGGGGGGGAGGGTCCAGGTGAGCAGGAATTTAAAAAGTAAATGAGAAATGTGAAAACAATAGAGCAGGATAGAGATGGGGGAAATAATAGCCAGAGTGTGACAGGAAGGGACAAAATGTTTAAAAATAAGAGTGTAACAGAAAATGGGGCCAAAACAAGGAGAAATGGTAAAAAGACAAATTTAAAAGCTCTATATCTGAATGCACGCAGCATTCGTAACAAGACAGATGAGTTGACGGCACAAATAGATACAAATGGGTATGATCTGATCACGATTACAGAGACGTGGTTGCAAAGTGATCAGGGCTGGGAACTGAATATTCCAGGGAATTTGACAATTCGGAAGGATAGACAGAAAGGAAAGGGAGGTGGCTTGGCTTTGTTGGTAAAGGGAGCACTATCCATGGGTAACTAAAGAAGTAAAGGATGGTATCAAATTGAAAACGAAGGCATACAATGTTGCCAAGGTTGATGGGAGGCCAAAGGATTGGGAAATTTTTAAAAACCAGCAAAGGATGACTAAAAAAATAATAGAGAGAAGATGAATTATGAGAGTAAACTGGCAAGAAATGTTAAAACAGATAGTAAGAGCTTCTACAGGTATATAAAAAGGAAGAGAGTAGCTAAAGTAAACATTGGTCCCTTAGAGGATGAAAATAGGGAATTAATAATGGGGAACGGGGAAATGGCAGAGACTCTAAACAAATATTTTGTATCTGTCTTCACAGTAGAAGACACTAACAACATCCCAATAATGGATAATCAAGGGGCCGCAGGGAGGGGGGAATTAAAGACAATCACTATCACTAAGGAAAAAGTACTTGGTAAAATAATGGGACTAAAAGACGACAAGTCCCCTGGACCAGATGGCCTGCATCCCAGGGTCTTAAAAGAGGTGGCTGCAGAGATAGTGGATGCATTGGTTGCAATATACCAAAATTCCCTGGACTCTGGAAAGGGCCCAGCAGGTTGGAAAACCGTAAATGTAACACCCCTATTTAAGAAAGGAGTGAGACAGAAAGCAGGTCACTATAGACCAGTTAGCCTAACATCTGTTGTTAGGAAAATGATGGAGTCCTTCATTAAGGAAGCAGTAGCAGGGCATTTGGAAAATCATAATGCAGTCAAGCAGAGTCAGCATGGTTTTATGAAAGGGAAATCATGTTTAACAAATTTTCAGGATGTAACGAGCAGGGTAGATAAAGGTGAGCCAGTGGATGTGGTGTATTTGGATTTCCAGAAGGCATTTCATAAGGTGCCACATAAAAGGTTACTGCATAAGATAAGAGCTCACGGAGTTGGGGGTAATATATTAGCATGGATAGAGAATTGGCTAACTAACAGAAAGTAGAGAGTCGGGATAAATGGTCATTTTCCGGTTTGGCAAATGGTAACTAGTGGGGTGCCACAGGGATCGGTGTTGGAGCCTCAACTATTTACAATCTACATTAATGACTTGGATGAAGGGACCAAGTGTAAAGGTTATCCACTCTGGTGGCAAAAACAAGGAGACAGATTATTATCTGAACGGCAATAGATTGGGAAAAGGGGAAGTGCAACGAGACCTGGGTGTCCTTGTGCACCAGTCGCTGAAGGTAAGCATGCAGGTGCAGCAGGCAGTTAAGAAGGCAAATGGTATGTTGGCCTTCATAGCGAGGGGATTCGAGTACAGGAGCAACGATGTCTTGCAGCAGTTGTACAAGGCCTTGGTGAGACCACATCTTGAGTATTGTGTGCAGTTTTGGTCGCCTTATCTGAGGAAGGATGTTCTTGCCATGGAGGGAGTGCAGCAAAGATTCACCAGACTGATGGCAGGAATGACATATGAAGAGAGATTGAGTTGACTAGAGTTTAGAAGAATGAGAGGGGATCTCATTGAAACTTATAAAATTCTAACAGTACTAGACAGACTAGATGCAGGAAGAATGATCCCAATGGCGGGGGAGTCCAGAACCAGGAGTCACAGTCTAAGGATAAGGGGTAAACCATTTAGGACTGAGATGAGGAGGAATTTCTTCACCCAGAGAGTGGTGAACCTGTGGAATTCTCTACCACAGAAGGCAGTTGAGGCGAACTTATTAAATATATTCAAGAAGGAGTTAGATATAGTTCTTAAGGCTAAAGTGATCAAGGGATATGGGGAGAAAGCAGGGACAGGGTACTGAATTTGGAGGATCAGCCATGATCTCATTAAATGGTGGAGCAGGCTCGAGTGGCTGAATGGCCTACTCCTGCTCCTATCTTCGATGTTTCTATGTTTCTATGTAAGGTAACCAAGTTTGCGGATGATACAAAGATGGGTGGGAATGCAAGTTGTGCAGAGGACACAAAGGGCTCGATTTTGCCAGGCCCGAGGAGGCGAGATTGGAGGCGTGTGAGTTGTTAAAATCGCAAAAAATGGCAGGCAGGCCTGATCCCGCCTCCATCCCGCCTCCGAGCAATTTTCCCACATGCGAGTCTTCTGATCCCTCCAAGAGGCGGGATAGGCCCTTAAGGCCCTTAACAACCACTTAATTGCCCCTATAATCCCATTTTGAGAGGCCTTTCCAATTTTAATCCTTTTCCCACATTCTACACGCCTCCTCTGGAACACGTCAGTGAAGCCTGGTGGCTTCACAAGTGGACTGCTTACTAACAGCTGCAGCTCTACCATTATAAAGAAGTTTTCACCAATCATCATTTGCAGGTGGCAGAACTTTGTTGTCTCATGTCTGGGGGAACTGTTAGCAGGCATACTCATTGTTCTGGAAGTTTGCAGCCTGACACCCATCTCCAGTGTGACCTCCTGGGAAACCCCTCTCCCCACCTTGACTGAGCGCTTCCTCAACTGAGGCATTTACCAGAAGAATGGGAACTATTTATTTCCTTTCCTCCTGGACATCAGATTCGGACGAAGAACAGCCGCAGCAGCAGCAGAACCGTGACCAACAGCAGCACCAACTGCAGGAACAATAGCAGGTGCTCCAAGCTGCTGCTCACCCACCTGAAGCTGCACAGGCCAGAAGGCGCCAGCGCATGGAAGCCCGTCGGCGCAGGAGATGCCCCCCAAACAGGGTCTACAGACAGAGGATCGGCTACCTCAACATGACTGAGCAGCAGTGCCAAAGGAGGCTCAGACTTTTGCGAGCGGTAATGGGTGACATCTGCGCAATGGTGCAGCAAGACCTGGAGCCCAGAGGAACAGGTGGACACCCCTTACCAGTGGCCGTCAAAGTCACCACCGCACTCAACTTTTTAGCTTCAGGCTCATTCCAGGGATCAGCAGTAGACATCAGCGGCATCTCCCAGGCGGCCGCACACACTTGCATCATGCAGGTAACCGATGCCCTTTTTGCCATCGCGCACAATCAAGCCAGTGTAACTGCGCGTGCAGTTGGGTTTGACAATCTGGCAGGCTTTCCAAGGGTGACTGTACACATGTGGCCCTTAAAGCACCCCATCACAATCCAGGTATTTTTATCAACTGCAAGGGATTCCACTCCCTCAACGTACAGCTGGTGTGTGACCACAAGAAGGAAATTTTGCATGTTTATGCCAAGTACCCTGGCAGTTGCCATGACTCCTTCATCCTGTGCCAGTCTAGTGTGCCTCCGCTCTTCAGTCCACCAGACCAACTTTGCGGATGGCTACTTGGAGACAAGGGCTGTCTCCTGAAGACGTGGCTAAAGACATCGTTGAGGAGCCCTTCTAACGAAGCAGAGGAGCACTTCCACTCCAGCCATATGTCCACCAGATCCATAATAGAGCAAACCATCGGCTTGCTGAAGATGCACTTAATATGCCTTGATAGATCAGGTGGAGCCCTGCAGTACTCAGCAGCCAGGGTCTCCAGAATGGTCGTGGTTTGCTGTGCACTTCACAACATGGCACAGCATCGTGTTTGCAGATGCCTGAGGAACAAATGGCTCATCACATAGCCTCCTCAGATCAGGAGGAGGAGGAGGAGGAGTGCGACAACGAACAGCTTGCAGAGGCACATCAACCAGCGGCAGCAGCACCTGAGCATATTGTTGCCCGGGATGCAAGGCACGCACTCATCTTGGCCAGATTTGCTTAGCCTGCACAATCAAACACTTTTGCCTCGCACCTTCTTATCAGACCCTCAACAATGGCCAGGAACCTACGGATTCCTATCACTCTGACCACCATACTGACAATTGCAAGTAATCCTAAGTCCTCAATGTGGAAGTCCCATTAGCGACATGACACATGCCACAACTGCAACAGTTTGCCATCAGAATTTTTAATGGCAATAAGCACCTGATGGCTTTTCAACATTAAACGTAACATTACACCCAAGTGACTACCCTAGTGACTACTTGTGCATTATCTTCCTCTTACGCGTGCTCCTACGTGGTGCTTCCCCTGTGGCTTCAGCAGATGTGGAGGCCCATTGTTCACTTTCCTGCTGCTCCTGCCTTGACACCTTTGGCAGGCGTCCTCTGGTGTTGCGAACCTGTGAGGGCTCGGCAACAGTCTGCTGCTCCTGCGGCTGTGCAGGGGTTGAGACGCCGATCTCAGTTGGATGGGGACACTGGTGGGGCTCTAACTGAGGGCTTTGCAGTGGCATGGTCGTGTGAGCGCTTGGAGGGGAGCCCCCACTTCCCTGCTGTCTGCCACCAACATCCCTCTCATGGGTCAGCCCCACTTCAGAGCTAGCAAATGGCTTGACAGCACCTTGCTTCACTTCATGGGGGTCATGCGGACCCATTTCTGTACTGGAAGTCCTACTCCCGAGGACTTGCATGGATGTTTGATTTGTATGCTCAATAGCTGACCATCGCTCCTCAAGAGATGTCAGTCTATTGTGAACAATGACCATGTTTTCACGATCCTGGCGATTAAGCTCCTCCATGGCCGTAGCCATCCTCTCCTCTACAGTAGCCATCCTTTCCACGGAGGTTGCCATCCTTTCCGTGGTGATGCGGTCATACTCCAACTCCTCCACAAAGTCTCTGCTCATGATAGCGATGAACTCTTCCATTCGCTCCACACTCGCAGCAACCCTGGAGACAAAACCTGCCAGAGACTCCTGCACCTCTTCCTGGAGTTCCAGCACCGCTGTCCTTCTGGATGGACCTGGAGGCACAGGGTCGACATGCAGCGGAGCCAAGCTGGGAGCATCCTGCGCCCTCCGACGTGTACTCTCCACTGCTGTTCCTGTCTCCACCATCTGCTGATGCGCACTTGTGAGCTGTGATGCACCAGGTGACAATTCTACTCTATGTCCCGAAGGTCCCACCGAGGTGTGAGTGTCTGCGCTGGTGATGTGTGTGCTTAATTCTGCTGACGCAGCGCCCTCAGAGGTTGCAGCTTCCTCTGAGGAGTCTGGAAGCTCAGGCTCTTCCTCCTGGACAGTGGGGACGGGGGCTGTCGATGGTCCTGTGGGGGAGTAAAGAGTTAGAGATGTGAGGTCAAGGTTACATGCACATTGAATAGTGCAGATGATCATAAGTCAATCTGTTGGAGCATCAGATTCATTATCAGTGACTCATGCAATGTCAATGAGAGAAATGCCAAACTATTCTGTCACCAGCTTGCTGTGATGCACCTGCCTGTCTGTCCCCCACTTGGGAATCGTCCTCGATCCCGGCAATTTCCAGGGCCGCCTCCTCCGAGGTGGTGAGCTGGGCTACTGAGGGTAGCCCTCCTCTCGTCCTTGCTCTTTCCCTGCAATGAGGGACACAGGTAGAGTTTGAGTGAGAATGAAGGAGTGAGTGTAGAGATTCCATAGCATAGATGCTTAGAAGGAGACAAAGGCCCCTCCCTGTGGGTTGTAAGTTGTCATTGCATCACAGTGATAGAGTGTGTGAGGGCTGCATGGTTGAATAGTTAAGTGAATGTGACCATAGAGAGAGAGGGAATGGGTAAGGGTGCAGGGATGTCAGTGTCAAGTGGGATGTGGAGGAAGAGGCTGGCAAAGCAGAGTGCTGGTGAGGAGAGGCGATGGGGATCAGATTGAGGGTGATGGGAAAGTCATACTCACATTTCCAGTGTGCAGAAGGTCATGAAACCTCTTCCTGCACTGCAGCCAGGTTCTGCGGAACATAGAGATGGCATTGACCTCCCTGGCCACTTGCAGCCACATAGCTTTAGATTGTTGGGGTGGCTTTTTTCTCCCTGAGGAAGGGAAGAGCACCTCCTTATTAGATCTTGCTCCCTCCACCAGAGCTTGGAGGGAGGGCTCATCAAATCGAGGTGCATACTTTTGCTTGCTGGTGGACATGGTCGGTAAATGAAGTCTTTCATACAATGTCCAAAGCGTTTCCAGTCTCCAGAAGAAGCAAGGCTGCTTGCAGGCCTTAAATCCAGCAGCACTGAAAACGTCATCGGAGGCGACTTTCAGGATGGAAAGACTAATTGGGCCAGGGGTTCCCACATGCTGGAAATCAATTGCCAAATTAGGGGAAACTCGCTCTTTTTCCCCACATCACACTGGAGTCAGGTTCAGGACTCTAAAAACACATGACACGCCCCAGCCCGCCCACACTGGCAAAATCGAGCCCAATGAATCTGCAAAGGGATATAGACAGGCTAAGTGAGTGGGCAAACATTTGGCAGATGGAGTACAATGTGGGAAAGTGTGAGGTTATCCACTTTGGCAGGAAAAATAAAAAAGCAAATTATTATTTAAATGGAGAGAGTTTACAAAATACAAAGTTCAGAGGGACCTGGGTGTCCCTGTGCATGAAACACAAAAAGTTAACATGCACGTACAGCAAGTAATCAAAAAGGCAAATGGAATGTTGGCCTTTATTGCAAGGGGTTTGGAGTATAAAAGCAGGGAAGTCCTGCTACAACTGTACAGGGCATTGGTGAGGTCACACCTTGAGTACTGCGTACAGTTTTGATCTCCTTATTTTAGGAAGGACATACTTGCATTGGAGGCAGTTCAGAGACGATTCACTAGGTTAAATCCAGAGATGAGGAAAGGTTGACCAGGTTAGGCCTATACTCATTGGAATTTAGAAGAATGAGAGGTGATCTCATTGAAACATATAAGATATAAGACTCGGGAACAGTGCCGATGGATTGGAGGGTAGCTAACGTTACCCCACTATTCAAAAAGGGGGGTAGGGAAAAAGCAGGTAATTACAGACCTGTAAGCCTTACATCAGTTGTGGGCAAAATGCTGGAGTCCATCATTAAGGATGAAATAGCGGAGCACTTAGCAAATGGGGACAGGATAGGACAGAGTCAACATGGATTTACAAAGGGTAAATCGTGCTTGACTAATCTATTGGAATTTTTTGAGGGAGAAACTGGTAGAATAGATGGGGGAGAGCCAGTAGATGTGGTGTACCTGGACTTCCAAAAGGCCTTCGATAAGGTCCCACATAAAAGATTAGCATGGAAAATTGAGGCTCATGGGATAAAGGGGAAAGTTTTGGCGTGGATAGGGAACTGGCTGTCAGATAGAAAACAGAGAGTTGGAATAAACGGCTCATTTTCTGAATGGCAGGCAGTAACAAGTGGGGTACCACAGGGATCTGTCCTGGGCCCCCAGCTGTTCACAATTTACATTAATGACCTGGATCAGGGAGTCGGATGCAGCATTTCCAAATTTGCAGACGACACTAAACTAGGAGGTGGGGTGGGCTCAGAGGAAGAGACCAGGAAGCTCCAGAGCGATTTGGACAGACTGGGCGATTGGGCGGATAAATGGCAGATGCACTATAATGTGGACAAGTGCGAAGTTATCCACCTTGGGTGCAGGAACGGGAGGGCAAATTATTATTTAAATGGCAATAGATTGGGAGAGGGGGAAGTACAGAGAGACCTGGGTGTTCTTGTACACCAGTCACTGAAGGCGAGCATGCAGGTGCAACAGGCGGTCAAGAAGGCAAACGGTATGCTGGCCTTCATAGCAAAAGGGTTAGAATACAGGAACAGGGATACCTTGCTGCAGCTGTACAGGGCACTGGTGAGACCACACCTCGAGTACTGTGTACAGTTTTAGTCGCCTCATCTGAGGAAGGATGTTCTTGCCATGGAGGGGGTGCAGCGGCGATTCACCAGGCTGATACCAGGAATGGCGGGAATGACCTATGAGGAGAGACTATGTAGTTTAGGGATGTACACACTGGAGTTTAGAAGATTGAGAGGGGACCTCATAGAAGTGTATAAAATTCTGACAGGTCTAGACAGACTGGATGCAGAAGGAATGTTTCCCTTGGCGGGTGAGAACAGAACTAGAGGACATAATTTAAGGATAAGGGCTAAACCATTTAGGACAGAGATGAGGGGGAATTTCTTCACTCAGAGAGTGGTGAACCTGTGGAACTCATTGCCACAGAGGGCAGTGTACGCCAGCTCATTAAATATATTTAAGAGGGAATTAGATATATTTCTACGGGCAAAAGGGGTTAAGGGTTACGGAGAGAAGGCGGGGACGGGATACTGAATTAAAGGATCAGCCATGATCTCATTAAATGGCGGAGCAGGCACGAAGGGCCGAATGGCCTACTCCTGCTCCTATCTTCTATGTATCTATGTATCTATGTATACTGAGGAAGCTCAACAAGGTAGATGCAGAGAGGATGTTTCTCCTCATGGGGAAATCTAGAACTCGGGGGCATAGTTTCAGAAAAAAGGGTCGCTCTTTTAGAACTGAGATGAGAAGGAATTTCTTCTCTCAGAGGGTCATAAATCTGTGGAATTCTCTGTCCCAGAGAGCCATGGAGGCTGGGTCATTAAATGCATTTAAGGTGGAGATAGACAGATTTTTGCAAGATAAGGAAGTGCAGGGTTATGGGGAGCGGGCTGGGAAGTGGCTTTGAGCCCAAGATCAGCCATGATCTTATTGAATGGCAGAGCAGGCTCGAGGGGCCAAGTGGGCTATTCCTGCTCCTATTTCTTATGTTCTTATGTTCTTATATAGACAAATGTAAGAAGTCACACAAATCCCAAGATGTCAGCAGCGAACCCAATGAGACAACCAATTATCCGGAACAGCAGACAGAGGGATCCGCAGTGCAACAACCGAAGAAGAAAGAGTCAAATTGGACCCCTCCGGAGGGTCGCTGCCCTAAGCTTGACATGTATACTCAAGCTGTCAGGAGATGCATCAACGCCAGATTCATCAGCCGCACTCACAAGACAGTCCAGAATGTCACCCGAGCACAACGCAACGTCATCCACGCTCTCAAGACCAACCGCAACATCGTCATCAAACCAGTAGACAAAGGAGGAGCCATCGTCATACAGAACAGAATGGACTATTGCAAAGAAGCATACCGACAACTGGACAACCAGGAACACTACAGACAGTTACCTGCAGATCCGACCAAAGACCACACCCGCCAACTCAACAGACTGATCAAGACCTTCGATCCAGACCTTTGATCCTGACCTTCAAAGCATCCTACGCGTGGGAGACTTCTACTGCCTCCCAAAGATACACAAAGCCAACACACCCGGACGTCCTATCGTATCAGGCAACGGAACCCTGTGTGAGAACCTCTCTGGATACGTCAAGGGCATCCTGAAACCCATCGTACAGGGAACCCCCAGCTTCTGTCGCGACACTACAGACTTCTTACAGAAACTCAGCACCCACGGACCAGTTGAACCAGGAACACTCCTCGCCACGATGGATGTCTCAGCACTCTACACCAGTAACCCCCACGATGACGGCATCGCTGCGACAGCCTCAGTACTCAACACCAACAACAGCCAATCTCCAGACGCCATCCTACAAATCATCCGCTTCATCCTTGACCACAATGTCTTCACCTTCGACAACCAGTGCTTTACCCAAACACACAGAACAGCCATGGGGACCAAGTTTGCACCCCAATACACCAACATCTTCATGCACAAGTTCGAGCAAGACTTCTTCACTGCACAGGACCTCCAACCAACGCTATACACCAGATACATCGGCGACATTTTCTTCCTATGGACCCACGGCGAAGAATCACTGAAAAGACTACACGATAACATCAACAATTTCCATCCCACCATCAAACTCACCATGGACTACTCCTCAGAAGCGGTTTCATTCTTGGACACACGAATCTCCATCAAAGATGGACACCTCAGCACTTCACTCTACCGCAAGCCCACGGACAACCTCAGGATGCTCCACTTCTCCAGCTTCCACCCCAATCATGTTAAAGAAGCCATCCCCTATGGACAAGCCCTGCGAATACACAGGATATGCTCAGACGAGGAAGAACGCGATGGACACCTACAGAAGCTGAAAGATGCCCTCGTAAGAACGGGATATAACGCTCGACTCGTCGATCGACAGTTCCGAAGGGCCACAGCAAAAAATCGCTTAGACCTCCTCAGAAGAAAAACACGGGACACAACCAAGAGAGTACCCTTCATCGTCCAGTACTTCCCCGGAGCGGAGAAACTGCGCTATGTTCTTCGCAGCCTTCAACATGTCATCGATGACGACGAACACCTCACTAAGGCCATCCCCACGCCTCCACTACTCACCTTCAAACAGCCGCCTAACCTCAAACAGACCATCATTCGCAGCAAATTACCCAGCTTTCAGGAGAACAGCGACCACCACACCACACAACCCTGCCATGGCAACCTCTGCAAGACATGCCAGATCATCAACACAGATACCATCATCACACATGAGGACACCACCCACCAGGTACATGGTACATACTAATGTGACTCGGCCAACGTTGTCTACCTCATACGTTGCAGGAAAGGATGCCCCGGAGCATGGTACATCGGCGAGACCATGCAGACACTGCGACAACGGATGAACGGACACCGCGCAACAATCACCAGGCAGGAGTGTTCCCTCCCAGTCGGGGAACACTTCAGTAGTCAAGGACATTCAGCCTCCGATCTTTGGGTAAGCATTCTCCAAGGTGGCCTTTGAGACACACGACAATGCAAAATTGTCGAGCAGAAACTGATAGCCAAGTTCCGCACTCATGAGGACGGCCTCAACCGCGATCTTGGGTTCATGTCACGCTACATGTAACCCCACCTGATGTAGGGTCACCCAGACTCGAGTCGTCATTGGCTTCTTCTCTCTACACAGATGCGGCCGGACCTGCTGTGATTTCCAGCAAAAAATAAATAAATAATGTTTTTTGTCTGTTTTTTGTTTTTCATACAGAACCTAGCATCTGCAACATTTGACCCCTTGTGACCCCACCTCATTGTTCTTTGATGTAATGTTTTCCTGACTAACCTGTTTGGACACCATTCACACCTTTGATCACTGTGATTATCTCTCTGCCGAGGTGTGATAAATGGCAGTTAGAAAGATTACCTGTAACCATCTGGCATTATTCTCTGACGATATAAGTTGTGTCTTTATGCATCTCTCCACTTCACCTGATGAAGGAGCAGCGCTCCAAAAGCCTGTGATTTCAAATAAAACTGTTGGACTATAACCTGGTGTTGTGTCACTTCTTACATTTGTCCACCCCAGTCCAACTCCGGCATCTCCACACCATGGCTTATATAGACAGGCTAAGTGAGTGGACAAACATTTGGCAGATGGAGTATAATGTGGGAAAGTGCGAGGTTGTCCACTTTGGCAGGAAAAAGAAAAAAGCAAATTGTTTTTAAATGGAGAGAGATTACAAAATGCAACAGTTCAGAGGGACCTGGAGGTCCTTGTGCATGAAACACAAAAAGATAGCATGCAGGTACAGCAAGTAATCAAAAAGGCAAATGGAATGTTGGCCTTTATTACAAGGGGATTGGAGTATAAGAACAAAAGAACATAAGAAATAGGAGCAGGAGTAGGCCAATCGGCCCCTCGAGCCTGCTCCGCCATTCAATAAGATCATGGCTGATCTGATCCTAACCGCCAATCTACTATCACAGAACCATCTCCTGAATCTAACAGAATTAGACGCATGAAATAGGAGCAGGATCAGGCTACACGGCCCCTGGGCCCACTCCGCTACCCACAGGGCCATGACCGATCCGAAGCTAGACTCATGTCCAAATTCCTGCCCGCTCCCCGTAACCCTTAATTCCCTTTACTTCTAGGAAACTGTCTATTTCTGTTTTAAATTTATGTAATGATGTAGCTTCCACAGCTTTTTGGGGCAGCATATTCCATGGACCTACCACCCTCTGAGTGAAGTAGTTCCTCCTCATCTCAGTTTTGAAAGAGCAGCCCCTTATTCGAAGACTATGCCCCCTAGTTCTAGTTTCACCCATCATCGGGAACATCCTCCCCGCATCCACCCGATCCAACCCCTTCACAATCTTATATGTTTCAATAAGATCGCCTCTCATTCTTCTGAACTCCAATGAGTAGAGTCCCAATCTACTCAACCTCTCCTCATATATCCATCCCCTCATCCCCGGGATTAACCGAGTGAACCTTCTTTGTACTGACTCGAGAACAAGTATGTCCTTTCTTAAGTATGGACACCAAAACTGTACGCAGTATTCCAGGTGCGGTCTCACCAATACCTTGTACAACTGAAGCAATACCTCCCTATTTTTATATTCTATCCCCCTAGCAATGAAAGCCAACATTCCATTGGCCTTCTTAATCACTTGCTGCACCTGCATACTAACCTTTTGAGTTTCGTGCACCAGGACCCCCAGATCCCTTTGTACTTCAGTACTTTCCAGTTTCTTGCCATTAAGATAATAACTTGCTCTACGATTTTTCCTGCCAAAGTGCATAACCTCACACTTTCCAGTATTGTATTCCATCTGCCAAATCTCTGCCCACTTACTTAGCCTGTCTATGTCCCCTTGCAGGTTTATTATGTTCTCCTCACTCACTACTTTCCCTCCCATCTTAGTATCATCTGCAAACTTTGATATGTTCCACTCGGTCCCCTCCTCCAAATCATTAATATAGATTGTAAAGAGTTGGGGACCCAGCACTGACCCCTGCGGAACACCACTAGTTACTGATTGCCAGTCTGAGAATGAACCATTTATACCAACTCTTTGCCTTCTGTTAGATAGCCAATCCTCTATCCATGCCAGAATATTACCCCCAATCCCGTGATTTTCTTTCTTAAGCAATAATCTTTTGTGTGGCACCTTGTCAAATGCCTTTTGGAAGTCTAAATACACTGCGTCCACTGGTTCCCCTTTATCCACCCTATATGTTACTTCCTTAAAGAACTCCAGCAAATTTGTCAAACATGACTTCCCTTCATAAAACCATTCTGACTTTGTCCTATTAAATTATGATTATCCAAATGTCCTGTTACTGTCTCCTTAATAATGGACTCCAAAATTTTACCTACCACAGATGTTAGGCTAACCGGTCTATAGTTTCCAGCCTTCTGTCTACTGCCCTTTTTAAATAAGGGTGTTACATTAGCAGTTTTCCAGTCTGCCAGGACCTTTGCTGAGTCCAGGGAGTTTTGGAAAATTATTACCAATGCATCCACAATCCCTACCGCCACTTCCCTCAAGGCCCTAGGATGTAAGCCATCAGGTCCAGGTGATTTATCCGCCTTGCGTCCCATTATTTTACCAAGTATCACTTCCTTAGTGATTTTGATCATGTTTAGCTCCTCCCCCCCTTTAGCCCCCTGTTTGTCCAGTGTTGGGATATTCTTAGTGTCTTCTACTGCAAAGACTGATATAAAATATTCATTCAGTGTTTTTGCCATCTCCATATTTCCCACCATTAATTTCCCGGTCTCATCCTCTAAGGGACCAAAATTTACTTTAGCCACCCTTTTTCTTTTTATATAACTATAAAAACTCTTACTATCTGTTTTTATATTTTTTGCTTATTTACTTTCATAATCTATCTTCCCTTTCTTAATCAATCTTTTTGTTATTTTTTGCTGTCTTTTAAAGTTTTCCCAATCCTCTATCCTCCCACTAGATTTGGCTACCTTATATGCCCTTGTTTTTAGTCGAATACTATCCTTAATTTCTTTACTGAGCCACGGATGGCTGTCTTTTCTTTTACACCCTTTTCTTCTCAGTGGAATATATATTTTTTGGAAGTTGTAAAATAACTCCTTAAATGTACACCACTGATCATGTATCGTCTTACCCTTTAATCTATTTTCCCAATCCACTCTACTCAATTCCGCTCTCAGGGAAGTCCTGCTACAACTGTACAGGGTATTGGTGAGATCACACCTTGAGTACTACATAAATTTTGTTCTCCTTATTTAAGGAAGGATATACTTGCATTGGAGGCAGTTCAGAGATGATTCAATCGGTTGATTCCTGAGATGAGGGGGTTGACTTATGAAGAATGGTTGAGCAGGTTGGGCCTATACTCATTGGAATTTAGGAGAATGAGAGGTGATCTTATTGAAGCATATAAGATACTGAGGGGGCTCGACAAGGTAGATGCAGAGAGGATGTTTCCCCTTGTGGGGAAATCTAGAACTCGGGGGCATAGTTTCAGAATAAAGGGTCGCCCTTTTAGAACTGAGATGAGGAGGACTTTCTTTTCTCAGAGGATCGTAAATCTGTGGAATTCTCTGCTGTGAGTATTCATGTGATTTTTTTTTTTACTATGAATTGTTCAACTCCCACAACCTCCACCCTACTCTCGGCTTGCTTTCATTGGCGAGGTTCAGCAAGCCCGTGAATCCCATGGACAGCCAGTAAAAGCTCCAACATCAGATTAAAAAGACTGTTAATTGCCTCTAAACAAGCTCTCAACTACTTGTATTACGTCACTCACCTCTCCCAAGCGGATCTCTGGAGAGCTGTGGAGGCTGGGTCATTAAATACATTTAAGGTGGAGATAGCAGATTTTTGCAAGGTAAGGGAGTGAAGGGTTATGGGGAGAGGGCAGGGAAGTGGCTTTGAGCCCAAGATCAGCCATGATCTTATTGAATGACGGAGCAGGCTCGAGGGGCCAAGTGGCCTATTCCTGCTCCTATTTCTTATGTTCTTCTGTTATCATCTGGACACTTTGTATGTAATTAAGCTATTGATATTACTGACAACTTATAGGAGGAAAAAGCCTTAATTGTCAATAGTTAAGCTGCTTCCACTAATTATTAAACATTTTAACATTGATGGCTTAACATCGTTAGTAAATTACTGTGCAAAAAAAACCTATTAATGATTAGGCAGTAAATGCATATAATTACCATGCAGTTAGCAAAGAAATACCATCAACAGTCACAGATTGCGAACTTTTAAATTATTCATAATTCTTTTTAAAACTTTGCATAAGCAACAAAAGAACACTGTAAATCTTGCCACATGAGCATAATTTTATGCACTTCATTCTCTGCATAAAGCTTTGCACCAGCAGCACAAATTCATAAAATTTAACCTTTACTGTCTAATCATTCAACCTTTAATAGCACAAACATGTTTATTTGATAACCTGCCACCAATATGGAAGCATGAGTCATCACAATTCAACTTAGCAATAAAAATATCTGATGGAATTAATAAAACAAAATACAGATTCAATGACTGGAATTTTTACTTTGAAGAGAGTGCGGATTTGCAAGGGGCTGGGCAGTTAAAAGCGCTCAAATTGACAGCGCGTCAGGAAGACAGCTTAAACCGCCAACTTCCGCCTTAAGTGCGGGCGTGTTAGGCAGCGCGCCAGAGATCCGCTTGGGAGAGCTGAGTGACCCAATACAAGTAGTTGCGAGCTCATTAAGAGGCTATTAACAGCCTTTTTAACCGGATGTTGGAGCTTTTACTGGCTGTCCACGGGATACACGGGCTTGCTGAAACTCGCCAATGAAAGCAAGGCGAAAGTAGGGTGGTCGTTGTGGGAGTTGAACAATTGATAGTAAAAAAAAATCACATGAATATTCATAGCTCACAGTTGCTTTCTTGCCTAAGGGAAAGGCTCTGCTGACACCATTTGTGCTGAGAGTTAGAGTCATAGGCCTAGAAATTCAGTATAGCCACGTTCGGGACGCTAAAGTCGGGCGGCCGCTAAAGTTTGCGCCCGGCGCAAGTTCGCGCCACCTTCGCCGATATTCAGTCGCATCGCCCCAAGAGGTTGCTGCTGCGCTAAAACAGGCGATGCACGACTATCATTAGGCGCTAAGCTGGCGGTCCGGGGCGATACCCCCGAGGGCGGGCGCAGCGCAGGTGCGGCGAGTTGCTGATTGATGGCAGACACTCTGGCGCCGGTCAGCTCTTAAAGGGGGAGGGTGGATTTGTTTGCCTGCCACGCCCTGCACACTGCAGCCCTCAAGCTAGGCCTGACCACTTCTGCTTCATCTGTGCAACGCCCAGGGCTACAGAGAAGGCCAGGGAGAGAGCGCAGCGCTTCAGCGAGGGCGACCTGAGGGTGCTGGTTGGCGGAGTGGAGCGCAGGCACCATGTTCTGTTCCCTGAAGGTGGCAGAAGGCCGTTGCCCAGCGCCTACCGGAAAGCCTGGAGGGAGGTCTCACACAGGGTGACTTCCAACAGCGTGGTTGCCAGGACTCCTGTGCAATGCCGGAAAAAGTTCAACGACCTCACTCGGGTTGTCAGGGTGAGTACCCTTTCCAGTGTCCTCCTCATCCCTGCATGTGCACCTCAGTTTATGGGCAAAAGGACCTGAAAGCCCTAATGGCCAGCCCTCATCCAGCAGCTATGGGACTGTCATGAAAATCACTTGTGCATTCAGCACTTTACACACTGTACAAGCTATTCGACCATGGGAGGCAGTACAGCCAAGATCAGGGCTTCACACTCTCAGCGCCAGTCCACCATGGGAGGCAGTGCAGACAAGATCAGGGCTTCACACTGTACTTAGAGGCCGTCCTTTCTCTTGCAGGCCAAGGTGGCGCACAACCGGAGGAAGCAACGTGAGACCGGGGGAGGCCGTCCTGACGTCAAAGAGCTCTCCGACCTCGACCAGCGTGTGGAGCGCATTATGGCAGGATGGCTGATTGGCCCCGTCGCCAGTGGAGATGCCGACCCTGTTCTGGGCACCAATGGTAAGGGCATCACCTTTTTGACCTCTCTCTTTCCACTTGCGCCTCAGATCAGCATCCTTTGCCACTGTCCGAACAATGCAGTGCATGGCAGCACTCATGTCTCCCTCGCTGCCGCCCTGTCCTCACTCTAAAGCAACTCTTGTGCCTCCCTGCTTTCAGATGGTGAATCGCCAGGTGAGGAGGCGGGCCCTCAAGCTGCCACTGTCAGCGATTCCGAATTCGAGGAGGAGGAAGAGGAAGCCGGCCCATCAGTGCCGCCCTCAGCCGCGCCAGCCCATGGCGATGTAGGGGACACGTCTTCCCTGGAGGGAAGCCGGGGGGAAGGGTCGGAGGAGAGTGAAGCTCCGGGGCCCAGCGGCCTGCAGCAACGCGGGAGGGGTGGGGAAGCTCGGCGGACTTCTCCCCAGAGGGTGAGTGCGGCCTCCAGTCCTGCGACGGTCAGCGCAGAGGAGGTGCGGCTCCTGGAGGAAATGGCCGTCCAGGCTGAGCGCAGGCACACTGAGCTCATGGCTGCAGTGGCAAGGATGCCTGACTCCATTGAGTCTCTGTCAAGGAGTGTGCAGGAATTCGGAGCAGCACAGGCCAGGAGTCTGCAACAATTCAGTGCAGCACAGGCCAGGAGTCTGCAACAATTCAGTGCAGCACAGGCCAGGAGTCTGCAACAATTCAGTGCAGCGCAGGCCAGGAGTCTGCAACAATTCAGTGCAGCGCAGACCAGGAGTCTGCAACAATTCAGTGCAGCACAGGCCAGGAGTCTGCAACAATTCAGTGCAGCACAGGCCAGGAGTCTGCAACAATTCAGTGCAGCACAGGCCAGGAGTCTGCAACAATTCAGTGCAGCGCAGGCCAGGAGTCTGCAGGACTTCGTGGCAGCACAGGCGGCTTCTAGCCAAGTGCTCAGTCGTGCCGTTCATTCACTGGCTGGTGTCATGCGGACACAGACCAGGGCCACATGGGCACTAACTGCTGCCACCCTCGCTGGATCGGCCAGGCATCGCCAGGGCACTCACCGTGCAGCAGCAGCCCAGCAGTCTGTTCTTCAGCTGTTTACTGCGCATGCTGCAGTGCTGGCCCGTGCGAGTGCCAATGTCTCAGGCAACCAGGGAGTACCTGCGATCTGTCAGGTCGGCACCATTCCTGCAGCCGACACTGCCACTCCGCCATTGCAGCTGCCACGAGCCGCTGGACAGACTGCTGCCGCCCAAGCAGAGTTGGAGCAGTCAGCAGCCGGCCCCTCCAGGGCCAGAGCTGGTGCAGGCCGACCCCCAAGGGCATCTGCCGTCTCGCCATCTGACCCTCAGCAGCCTTCCCCCAGCCTTGCTGCAGCCACTGGGGTCCCATTGAGGAGGAGCTGCAGGGCGGGCAGGGGCCAGTCACGGATGCGAAAGGCATCGCCCTCGCAGGGCAAAAAGTAGAAGGTCTGGCCAAATGCTTTGTGTTTGTTGAAAGGCCGAGACTGGTGTAGTTGTGTTTTTGTAAGGCCGAGACTGGTGTCTTTCTTTTTTTGGTAGTTGTGTTTTTGTAAGGCCGAGACTGGTGTCTTTCTTTTTTTGGTAAGGCCGAGACTGGTGTATTTCTTTGTTTTGTAAGGCCGAGGGGACTTCTCTCCATTAGTTTGTAATGTGGGAAGGGCAGAGGTTTCCAAGTAATAAATGTTCTTAAATCGCACTGCCCATGCTTTATTTTGCAAGTCCTGGTTGCCCTGCTCGGCTGAGGGCTTGTGGAGTGGCTACATTCATCTGGTGACATTGGCACAAGCCATTCACTGAGAGGGGGCCTAGAACCAACGTTCAATAAGCCGCCGATGGGCGGCCCTTGCACTTTCTGCCTCCCTCCTGTGCTGGTCCTCCTCCTCCTCCTCCTCCTCCTCAGGTGGTCCTCCAATCTCTGGTGGCAGTGGCTGAGTCCTGCGGATAGCCAGGTTGTGCAGCATGCAGCACACGACCACGAAATGGGAGACTCGCTCCGGCCAATATTGTAGGGCTCCACCGGAACGATCCAGACAGCGGAACCGTTGCTTCAGGACGCCGATTGTTTGCTCAATGATGTTCCTGGTTGCTTGATGGCTGTCATTGTATCCCTCTTCAGCAGGGGTGCTGGGCGCACGGAGCGGGGTCATCAGCCAGGTACACAAAGGATAGCCTTTGTCCCCGAGAAGCCATCCTCGTGGGTGAGGCTGGGCCTGGAACATGTCTGCCACAGAAGTCTGGCACAGGATGAAGGCATCGTGGCTGCTGCCTGGAAAGCGGGCATTGACAGCTAGGATGAGCTGCCTGTGGTCACACATCAGCTGAACATTGAGCGAATGGTAGCTCTTCCGGTTGTGGTAATCCTCGTCATTCTCCAGAGGTGCCCGCAAAGCCACATGTGTGCAGTCAATGGCACCCTGCACCATGGGGAAGCCCGCGAATGCTGCAAAGCCCATTGCACGCTGTTGCTGCTTGACAAGGGCCATGGAGAAGGAGATGAACTGACGTCTCCTTCTGAAAAGGGCATTGGTCACCTGGCGGATGCAGCAATGCACGGCGAACTGGGAGATGTTGGAAATGACCCCAGTAGCGGATTGGAAGAAGCCGGTGGCATAGAAGTTGAGAGCCACCGTCATCTTCACTGCCACCGACAGAGACGTCCTGCTCCTCAGATGTGGCTGCAGATCACCGCCAAACAGGTGGCAGATCTCAGTGACCACCGCCCTTCGGAATCGCAGCCTCCGAACACACTGCTCGTCAGACATGTTCAGATAGGAGAACTGCTGGCGGTATACCCTGGGTGGGTAAGGCCTCCTTTCCCGATGCCTGTTGCCCCCTCTCTGTCTGGCCAGGACTGCCACTCTCTCACGGCGTCTGTGAGCCCTTTGAATGCAATGGAGAAGGCCAGCGTTTGCACCCATTGCAGCCCCCATTATATGTTTGCAAACAATGATATGACACTGAAGGCAAAGACAAGTGGAAAGTGTTGTGTATGTACCTTTAAGAGAATAACTGGTCTCAGACTGCAGTACCGGCAGTGACCACCCCTGTATAAAAGGCGCTAGAGAGCCTCTGTTGTTTAGTTTCGTTATTGCCTTCCACCAGTAAAGATCTGTTTGTTTTCACTCCTGCTGGTCCGTGTCTCAATCATTCACGGACTTAACACTGGCGACGAGTAAGAAGCGAACTTACCTGCAACTCAGCAGCAGCTCCGACGACGTTGTTGAAGGTCGGAGTCAGAAGAAAGAAAAAAACAAAAAATAGAGGCCATTGAAACTCGAGAAACGGGCGTCGATCGTCAATCATCAGGTTAAAAACTTGCAGGAGAGACTGTCCAGAGCCAGGCTGGGTTCCTCGGTCTGTGGTTTCCCAGCTAATTGGGCTGGTGGCAGGTAGTGCTCTGATCCTTCCTGGGCTGTGGCGGGCTGAAGCTCAATCGGGTGGCTTTTCAACGGGGCCAGGCAGTGAGTCGGGAAGCATAGAGAGAGAGAGAGGGTGGAGCACACAGGGCGCTTCGAAGCCGGGCAGCGTTCGGACCTAAGAAGAGGGAGGGAAGTGTCCCAAAGGGTCCGCTCCACGACGGGAAAATAATAAAAGAAAAAGAATCAATATTTAACGCGCAGGAAACCGTGGAAAGCAGCGCTAACAACAGCGGGGAAGAAGACAAAGCGCGGGAGGCGCCATTTTGTTAAATCGGGGAAGAAGGCAAAGAGTGGGAGGCGCCATTTTAGATTTGCAAGATGCCGAAGACTGGCTGTATCACTGCTTTTGATAATACATTAGAGGACTGGACCACGTATGTGGAAAGAGTCGAGGTATATTTCGAGGCAAACGAAATAGCGGAGGGGAAAAAGGCATCGATATTGCTAAACTTAATGGGCGCTAGAACGTACGGCCTATTGCGGGACCTGATTACTCCAGCCAAACCGAAGGCGAAGAATTTTAATGAAATTGTTGCTGTCCTACAGGAACACTTAAACCCTGCACCGCTGTTGATAGCAGAAAGATTTAAATTCCACAGGAGAACTCAGCACAAAGATGAGAGCAATGCTGAGTATCTTACGGAACTACGCAAGCTATCAAAGCACTGCCAGTTCGGAGCAGAACTGGCAGATACCCTACGGGACAAATTTGTCTGTGGACTCCTGAGTGAAGGAACACAGAAGAAGTTACTCTCAAAAAAGAGCTGACGCTAGATAAGGCTTTCAGCGTGGCAGTATCGTATGAAGCAGCAGCCAGGGGAGCTGCGGAAATTCAACAAAAACCACAGGAATACGGCACCCACGAAATGACACGGGGATTTGCAAAATGTTATCGCTGCGGCAGAACTAACCATGACCAGAAGGACTGCTGGTCCAAAGACAAAATATGCAGACAATGCGGGAAGATTGGACACATTGCACGAGTTTGTAGGTCTGGGAAGAAGACCAGCGACAACAAAAAGGCTACTAAGGAACCGTACAAGAAAGTACAAAAGATGACGGACAGTAGTTCCAAAGACCAGATGAGCGATAGTGAATCCGGAAACAGGAGACTAAGCTGTCTCAAACTTCACAATGTAATCGCAAAAGAGGATCACCGAACCATTTGGGTCACTCTCACGATAGCAGGGTCCCAAGTTAAAATGGAATTGGATACAGGATCAGCGCTAACCGTCATGAATCGACGAGACTACGAGCGGCTATTTTCACACATACACTTGAGAGAGACATCCATCGTCTTGACGACATATACGGGGCAAAAAGTATACCCCAGAGGAAAAATAAGGGTGCCTGTCGAATAAAATGGCAAGAAAATATGGAAATTGTATCTCTACATACTGCCAAATGGTGGACCACTGTTATTGGGACGGGACTGGATCAGGAAGATAAACTTAGATTGGCATTCCATTCAAGCAATGACGTTGGACGGTAAAAAAGATGAAGACATTACTCCTGGACGATTGTCAACAATCTTAGCTAACGCCAAAGAGGTATTTCAACAAGAACTGGGCACGCTTAAAGGCGTAACAGCCTCGATAAAAATAGAAGACAATGCAGTTCCCAAGTTTTTCAAAGTGAGACCGGTACCATATGCAATTCGCCCAGCCGTCGAGGCAGAGCTGGAGAATCTGGAGAAGGCAGGCGTGTTGTCTAAGGTCGACTGGAGCGAGTGGGCGACACCCATCATTCCTGTCATGAAGAAAATGTTAAGCAATAAGTCCGGAGAGCCAAGGAAGATTCGCATCTGTGGGGATTTCAAGGTGACGGTGAACCCTGTCCTTCGCACAGTACAATATCCTCTTCCAAGGATAGAAGACATCTTCGACTCGCTGTCTGGAGGGAAGCGTTTTACAAAAATTGACCTAGCACAAGCATATTTGCAGATGGAGGTTGAAGAGTCCTCTAGGAAGTACCTCACGATAAACACTCACAAAGGTCTTTACCAGTATCATCGATTGGTATTCGGAGTAGCATCGGCTCCGGCGATATGGCAAAGAGCGATGGAACAAGTCCTGCAAGGGATTCCGGGGACTCAGTGTTACTTGGACGACATCCTTGTAACAGGTGAAGATGACAGTGAACACCTTAACAACCTAGAACAGGTGCTCACTAGACTACGGGAACATGGGCTGCGAGCCAACCGCCCGAAGTGCGAATTTTTTAAGAAACAGATATCGTATTGTGGCCACGTGATTGATGAAGAGGGGTTACATATGTCCCCTGACAAAATTGAAGCGGTTGTTAAGGCCCCAGCACCTGAAAATGTGTCGCAACTGAGGTCATTCCTCAGGTTGGTGAATTACTATCATAAGTTTTTGCCGAATTTGTCGACAGTTCTGCACCCACTGAACGCCCTGCTACGAACGGGGGTAGCATGGAAATGGAGCGATGATTGTAAGCGTGCTTTTCAGAAGAGTAAGGACTTAATCACTTCAAAGGAATTATTGGCTCACTACAACCCAGCACTGCCAATCAGGCTGGCGTGTGATGCGTCTCCCTACGGAATTGGGGCGGTACTGTCACATAAATTCCTTGATGGTTTGGAGAGGCCGATAGCTTTTGCGTCACGCTCGTTAACTTCTGCCGAGCGTAACTACGCCCAGATTGACAGAGAGGCCCTCAGCCTAGTGTGGGGGGTGAAGAAGTTCAATCACTATCTGCACGGTCAAAAATTTACTCTACTAACCGATCATCAACCTCTTCTCTCCATTTTCAACCCTCAGAAGGGCGTACCGACAATGACAGCACAACGGCTGCAGAGATGGTCCCTTTTCCTAGGGGCACACCAATATGACATCGAGTACAAAGGAACTAAACAGCATGGAAATGCTGATGGATTGTCACGTCTACCGTTGCCAACGGTGGAAGAAGAAGACCTTGCAGTGGATCCAATGGAGTTATTCCACTCGACCATAGTCGAGTGTCTCCCTGTGACGAATGCAAACATAGAAAAGGAAACACGGAATGACCCGACACTATCACGGGTCTATGATTTAACGGTGAAGGGATGGCCACCACATGGCGAACCACTGCTGCCAGCATTCTCGCCGAGAAGAGAACAGCTGTCAGTGTGCAGAGGAACCTTGATGTGTGGATCCAGAGTAGTAACTCCACCTAAGTTGACGGATAGAGTGCTCAATGAGCTTCATGAGGGTCATCTGGGAGGGGTAAAAATGAAGAACTTAGCCAGAGCGTTTGTGTGGTGGCCGGGAATCGATAGAGAAATCGAAGAGATGACCAAGAGCTGTGCAGGATGCCAGAAGGTCCAAAACGCCCCACCACAAGCTCCTCTGCATCCATGGGCGTGGCCCTCATCTCCATGGCAAAGGGTGCACATTGATTTTGCTGGTCCCTTCATGGACTCAATGTTTTTAATTGCGGTGGATGCACATTCAAAGTGGCCAGAGGTAATAAAAATGTCCTCAACCACCACGGAAAAAACTATCACAGTTTTACGAACCATATTCGCCAGGAATGGGCTGCCTGAACAGATTTGCTCTGACAATGGACCACAGTTTGTGTCTGAAGAGTTCCGGAGGTTCTTAAAGAACAATGGTGTTAAGCAGTACACATCTGCCCCATATCATCCAGCCACTAATGGATTGGCCGAGAGGTTTGTCCAAACATTCAAGAAGGCTATCAAGGCAATGTGTAATGAAGATATACCCCTACAACACAAGGTGGACAACTTCTTGTTTGCCTACCGGAATGCGACACATGCGGTTACCAACCAAACTCCAGCCATGATGTTCTTCAATCGAAGACTACGATGCCGCTTGGATTTGGTTAAGCCAAACGTCCGAAGAGATGTGGAGAACAGGCAGTTTCAGAATATGAATGAAAGGCCGACCAGGAGTTTTAAGATAGGTCAACCAGTTTTGGCCCGGGACTACCGCACTGAGAAATGGCAACCAGGAACGATTTGTACACGACAAGGACCTCTCATGTATACCGTGGACGTTGGGGAGAGCATTGTAAGACGCCATGCTGACCAGATTCTAGAGTCACTGGAAAACGTCAACTCCACACCACGATCTGATACACCTGGTAATGAAATCGACGTTCCAATTGCAGCTACAGCAGAACCGATAATATTGGAAGCAGATGAACCAAACAACGACATTGATTCCGACTCAACATTGCCGGAAGAACCTGATACCCCAAAGAGGCGTTATCCAGACAGAATCAGGAAGCCTCCTCAAAGACTGAACTTATAATTGCTTAAACTTAACCAATGTATCTAGCAACAGTAATTGTGATTGTAATTCGTTATCATTTAGTTGTTAAATGAATGTTATGTACTGTTTATCTAAAAGGGGAGGAATTGTTGTGTATGTACCTTTAAGAGAATAACTGGTCTCAGACTGCAGTACCGGCAGTGACCACCCCTGTATAAAAAGCGCTAGAAAGCCTCTGTTGTTTTGTTTTGTTATTGCCTTCCACCAGTAAAGATCTGTTTGTTTTCACTCCCGCTGGTCCGTGTCTCAATCATTCACGGACTTAACAGAAAGCTGTGTCCTGAAGCCACAAGTACCTGTCCGAGTGTTGAGCCAAAGCAGAAAGCTCTCTACCTTTGTCTCTCTGCAAAGATCCGTCTCTCAAAAAGAAGGAGTGCTGCGAAATGGCAGCCTTTTCTACTGCAGGAGGTATGCCCTTTAATGTGCGCCCCCCGCGCCCCGCATCGACTGAGAACCGTTCCCCCCTACCAGTCGCTAGGGGCGCCAGGTGCACAATAGGGCGTCGCCACTGAATTTCCGGTTTGGGGCGCACAAAGGGCGTTGCACGAGGAAATGACATCAGGATCTGCGCGCGCAGCTGAGCGCGCGCAAAGACTTTGCGCCGCCGCTAAATCTTGAGTGAAGTTGGGGAGAGTCGCAGGTCGCGCTGCGCCCGGCCGCTAGCCGCCTAGCGCCCAACATCTCCTCCTCCTAAGGCGCTACCAGCTGGCGCAAGCAATTGAATTTCTAGGCCATAGAGTCATAGAGTTATACAGCACAGAAAGAGGCCCTTTGGCCCATCGCGTCTGCGCCGGCCATCAAGCCCTGTCTAATCTAATCCCATTTTCCAGCATTTGGTCGATAGCCTTGTATGCTATGGCATTTCAAGTGCTCATCCAAATGCTTCTTGAATGTTCTGAGGGTTCCTGCCTCTACCACCCTTTCAGGCAGTGAGTTCCAGGTTCCAACCACCCTCTGGGTGAAAAAGTTTTTCCTCAAATCCCCTCTAAACCTCCTGCCCCTTACCTTGAATCTATGCCCCCTTGTTATTGACCCCTCTACTAAGGGGAAAAGTTCCTTTCTATCTACCCTATCTATGCCCCTCATAATTTTGTATACCTCAATCAGGTCCCCCCCCAGCCTTCTCTGCTCCAAGGAAAACAACTGCAGCCTTTCCAGTCTTTCTTCATAGCTGAAGTGCTCCAGCCCAGGTAACATCCTGGTAAATCTCCTCTGCGCCCTCTCCAAAGCAATCACATCCTTCCTATAGTGTGGTGACCAGAACTACACACAGTACTCCAGCTGTGGCCTTACCAGCATTTTGTACATGCTTTCAGGTGTTTGCAGGTAATTTCTACAACTTCAGAAGTTACTCTCACTACATTGGAAGGCGCTCTCACTACATTGGGGGATTGTGCCTCTGATCTCCACTTTACCTGGCATCTATCAGATCAGCATGGGTGCTGCTTATGTTGTTTCACCTTGGACCTCAGACCAAGATGAGCACTGGCAGCAACAACACCAGCAAAACCAGCACCAGTAGCAGCAGCCTTCTCCTCACCGACCTGCTGCTCCACAGGAGAGAGGAGTTGAACACAAGAGTGCACCTCGCAGGAGGCTACACCCCCAACCAAGGCTATATGGGCAGAGTATCAGCTTCCTGGACATGACTGAACAGCAGTGCCTCAGGAGGCTCAGGCTATCGTGTCAGGTCATGGCAGACATTTGTAGCCTGCTGGAAGAAGACCTGCTGCCAAGTGAACCTGCTGGACATGCGTTACCAGTGGATGCCAAGATCAACGTCTTCACCTCAGGCTCCTTCCAGGGATCTGCAGGAGACATTTTGCAGGATGTTGCAGTCGGCCACCCACAAATGCATCATCCAGGTGACCAATGCCATGTTTGACAAGTCAGGCACTTATGTGCACTTTGCCACTGATGAAGCCCATCAGACTGAGTGGGCGCTCGGCTTTGTGGCTCTGGCTGGCTTCCCACCGGTGCAGGGCATCATCGACTGCACACATGTGGCCATCAAGGCACCCCCAGATCACGCAGGCGTGTTGGTGAACTGTAAGGGCTTCCACTCCCTCAATGTGCAGCTCGTCTGCAGCCATAAAAAGATCATCATGCATGTGTGTGCCAGATTCCCAGGGAGCTATCATTACTCTTTCATCCTGCGCCAGTCCACCCACCCTCAGCTCTTCGCACCTCCAATCAGACTTCA
The DNA here is from genome assembly GCF_052327205.1 of Somniosus microcephalus. Classification (NCBI taxonomy): domain Eukaryota; kingdom Metazoa; phylum Chordata; class Chondrichthyes; order Squaliformes; family Somniosidae; genus Somniosus; species Somniosus microcephalus. The sequence continues at coordinate 245,428,972 of NC_140988.1, forward strand.
TGGCTGGCTGCTTAGAGACAAGGGGAATCGACTGAAGACATGGCTGATGACACACTTGAGGAGGCCAATCAATGAGGCAAGTCCCAGTATTGGGTGTGCCTCAGGCCTAATCGTTCCAGCGCAAGGATCAGTTCTCGCTGACCTGCCGGCACAAACCAATTTCTGCGCCTAAGAAACCATTCGAGCCTTCAAGTAGTAATAACAAGTTATCTTGTTTTTTTATGGAATCAACAGCAACTTGCATTTATATGGTGCCTTTAACATAGTAAAAGGTCCCAAGGTGCTTCACAGGAGTGATTATCAAACCAAATTTGACATTGAGTCACATAAGGAGATATTAGGACAGGTGACCAAATACTTGGTCAAAGAGATAGCTTTCAAGGAGCATCTTAAAAGGGGGAGAGAAAAGTATAGGCAGAAAGGTTTAGGGAGGGAATGCCAGAGCTTAGGGCCAAGGCAGCTAAAGGCATGACCACCAATGGTGGAACAAAGAAAATAGAGGATGTGCAAGAGGCCAGAATTGGAGGAGCGCAAGGTCTCAGAGGGTTGTAGAGCTGCAGGAAGCTATAGAGGTAGAGAGGAGCGAGGCCATGGTGGGGGTGGGGGGCGTGCGCGTGGGGGGGTAATTTGGAAACAAGGATGAAAATTTTAAAATTGAAGCATTGCAGTACTGGGAACCAATGTAGGTCAGTTTGCACGGGAGTGATGGGTGAACGGGACTTGGTACAAGTTAGGATACGGGCAGCAGGGTTTTGGATGAGCTCAAGTTTACAGAGAATGCTAGGTGGGAGGCTGACCAGCAGAGCACTGGAATATTCGGGTCTAGAAGTAACAAAGGCATGGATGAGGGTTACAGCAGCAGATGAGCTAAGGAGAGGCGGAGACGGGCAATGTTACGGAGTTGGAAGTAGGCGGTCTTGGTGATGGAGGGGATATGGGATCTTTTATCTATTACCTCATACTTTCATTTAATGCAGCAGAGCATAAAGGTGAAAATTAGAGAAGTCATTTTCCGACTCCAGGTTCCAGCTGGGGAACCTTGCTCACCAGGAGCGCACATCGGAAATTTGGGCAGACACTGCACCGGATTTTCTGACCATATAAATGAATTGATGGAAAATTGGGCACAGTGCATGCGTGCTCCTGAGTGTGACGTTGGTGAACCTTAGGGTGTTTAATGTAAAAGTAACATTATTTAAAGCAAAAGGATGTAATTTTATGAATTTGTTTTCCTGGCATGAAATCTCACTTGGCTGGAGCACAAAAACTTAGTCGCATGCCCCCCACAACTTTCCATCTATTAAGATTAAAATTAATTGCTGAAAAATCATAAGGGGAATGCTCTTGAATTCTCAATATGCACATCCATCAAGGAGCTCAAATTCAAAAATTAACCTTGGAATCTTAAAGCTGTGATTGAGTGGTGCACTGGGACAAGATATGAATTAAGTTTGGGTGAGTCCACATCTAATTCCTAATGCGTGTAGTGCCACAGCACAAGACAGCTCACAATTCAGAACAAACTGGTATGAATTTGACCTCCTTCAGAGAAGTCATAGGATGACTGGTGTAGTGTATGTACCTCTAAGAGGAACTATGTTTTTGAAGCCCCTGTATACTGTAGTACCAGTAGTGACCACTCGGGTATATAAGCCTGTGTAGCGTCTTGTGTAGTTAGTTCACCTCCAGACTTTGTTCAGTAAACACTTGTTAAATCAACTCCTGCATTCCGTGTCTCCATTAACACACGGATCTAACAGTGGCGACGAGTTAGAAATGAACTTACCTGCAATTCGGCAGCACCTCAAGGGTATCGATTCCTCAGACGAAGGTCGAAGCCAGAAAAAAAAAACTGTGGTTTCACCAGCTAAACGGGCTGGTGGCAGGTAGTGCACTGATCCTTCCTGGGCTGCGGCGGGCTAGAGCTCGATCGGGTGGCTCTGCAACGGGGCCGGGCAGCGAGTCGGGAAGCAGAAGCAAAGAGAGAGAGAGGGTGGAGCACTCAGGGCGCAGCTGGGGCTGCAAAGCAGGTCGGCGTTCGGACCGAGCAGAGGGAGGGGAAAGTCCCAGAGGGTCCGCTCCACGACGGGAACGGTTCTCCAAGTAACGGAGAAACTATTGAAGAGATATATATTTTTAAAAAAAATAGAAATACCGCAAAAAGCTGCAGGTCGCAACGGGAACCGTGGAGAACAGCGTTGGCAGCAGCGGCAGCGGCGGGAAAGTGCGGGAGGTGCCATCTTAACTCGGCGGGGAAGAAAGAAAAGCGCGGGAGGCGCCATTTTGATCCATCGGGGATGGAGGAAAAGCGCGGGAAGCGCCATTTTAGATTTTCAAGATGCCGAAGACTGGCAATATTACTGCTTTCGATAGTGATATAGAAGATTGGACCACATATGTGGAAAGAGTGGAGGTATATTGCAAGGCGAATGAAGTAGCGGATGATAAAAAGGCATCGGTACTTCTAAATCTGATGGGTGCAAGGACATACGGGCTGTTACGAAACTTGATCACTCCAGCCAAACTGATGGACAAGAATTTTAAGGAGATTGTTCATACCTTACAGGAGCACTTAAACCCAACACCGCTGCTGATAGTGGAACAATTCAAATTCTTCAGGAGGAATCAGCACAAGAATGAAAGTAACGCTGATTACCTCACCTAATTACGAAAGCTGTCAAAGCACTGCCAATTCGGGGCAGGACTGGCAGGTTCTCTACGAGACAAATTCGTTTGCGGTCTCCTAAGCGAAGGAACACAGAAAAGACTACTTTCTGAGAAAGATTTGACACTGGACAAGGCTTTCAGTGTGGCTGTATCATACGAAGCAGCAGCAAGAGGAGCTGCAGAGATACAGCAAAAGCCACAGGACTTCAGCACCCATGAAATGACACGGGGTTTCGAGAGATGTTATCGCTGCGGCAGATCCACCCATGACCAGAAGGACTGCTGGTTCAAGGACAAAGCATGCAGGCAATGCGGAAAGATGGGACACATTGCACGTGTATGCAGATCTGGAAAAAAATCTGCTGACAGTAAAAAGGTCAATAAGGAAAAGTACAGAAAGGTACAAATGATGACGGACAGTAGCTCCAAAGACCAGAAGAGCGATAGCGACTCCGGAAACAAGAGACTAAGCTGTCTCAAATTACATAATGTAATTGCCAAAGAAGATTACCAGACCATTTGGGTTACCCTCACGATAGCAGGGTCCCCAGTCAAAATGGAGCTAGATACAGGATCAGCTCTGACCGTCATGAGTCGACGGGATTACGAGCGGCTATTTCCGCATATACCTTTGAAAGACACATCCATTATCTTGAAGACATATACAGGGCAGAAAGTATACCCCAGAGGGAAAATAAGGGTGCCTGTTATATACAATGGCAAGGAAATACAGAAGTTGTATTTATACGTTCTGCAAGATGGTGGTCCACCGTTGTTGGGACGTGAATGGATCTGAAAGATACGTTTAGACTGGCACTCCATTCAGGCACTGACGGTGACCAGTAAGAAAAAAAATGATGATGACGTCATACCTGGACGATTAAAAGAAATCTTGGCTAACGCCAAAGAAGTGTTTCAACAGGAACTAGGAACCCTGAAAGGCGCCACCGCCTCAATAAAAGTGGAAGATGCGGCAATTCCCAAGTTTTTTAAGGCAAGGCCGGTGCCATACGCAATTCGTCCAGCCGTCGAGGCAGAGCTGGAGAATTTGGAAACAGCAGGCGTCTTATCCAAGGTAGATTGGAGCGAGTGGGCAACACCCATCGTCCCGGTCATGAAGAAAACATTGAATAATGATAAACCTGAAGAACAGAGAAAAATTCGCATCTGTGGGGACTTCAAGGTGACTGTAAACCCGCTTCTTCACACGGTACAGTATCCTCTTCCGAGGTTAGAAGATATTTTTGCCTCACTATCCGGAGGGAAACATTTCACTAAAATTGACTTAGCACAAGCATATCTACAGATGGAGGTTGAGGAGGCCTCTAAAATGTATCTCACGATAAACACACACAAAGGCCTGTACCAGTACAATCGACTGGTTTTCGGAGTGGCATCAGCTCCGGCTATCTGGCAAAGAGCTATGGAGCAAGTCCTGCAAGGGATTCCGGGGACTCAATGCTACCTAGACGACATCCTTGTAACAGGAGAAAACGACAACGAGCACCTTGCCAACTTGGAGCAGGTGCTCACGAGGCTGAGAGAACGGGGCCTACGAGCAAATCGCCCCAAGTGCGAATTTTTCCAGAAACAAATATCATATTGTGGCCATGTCATTAACGACGAAGGGTTGCATAAGTCACCTGAAAAAATTGAAGCGGTCGTAAAGTCCCCAGCGCCTGAAAATGTCTCACAATTAAGGTCATTCCTGGGATTAATAAATCACTATCATAAATTTTTACCAAACTTGTCGACGGTTCTGCACCCTCTTAACGCACTGCTACAAACGGGAGTAGTTTGGAAATGGAGCGAAGTCTGTAAACGTGCCTTCCATAAATGCAAAGGCTTGATCACGTCCAGGGAAGTGTTGGCTCATTACAACCCATGACTGCCAATCAGACTGGCGTGCGATGCATCCCCTTACGGCGTGGGAGCGGTATTATCGCATAGATTCCCTGATGGCTCGGAGTGGCCGATAGCTTTTGCGTCACGCTCATTGAACTCAGCTGAGCGTAACTATGCCCAGATCGACAGGGCGGCACTCAGCCTGGTGTGGGGGGTGAAGAAATTCAACTATTACCTACACGGACAAAAGTTTACCTTGTTGACTGACCATCAACCCCTCGTCTCCATATTCAACCCTAAAAAGGGCGTTCCCATTATGACAGCGCAAAGACTACAGAGGTGGTCCCTTTTCCTAGGGGCACACCAATATGACATAGAATACAAAGGAACAAAACAGCATGGGAATGCTGATGGGTTATCGCGCCTACCGTTGCCAATGGTAGAAGAGGCGCATACAGTGGACCCAGTGGAGATGTTCCACTCGACCATAGTGGAATGTCTACCGGTGACAAATTCTACCATTGAAAAGGAAACGAGAAATGACCCGACTCTCTCACGAGTCTATGATTTAACGGTGAAGGGATGGCCAGCACATGGCGAACCACTGTTGCCAGCATTCTCGCAAAGAAGAGAACAGCTGTCAGTGTGCCGAGGAACCTTGATGTGTGGATCCAGAGTGGTGATTCCACCCAAACTCAAGGATAAAACGCTAAAGGAGCTTCACGAGGGGCATCTGTGTGGAGTGAAAATGAAGAACTTAGCCAGAGCATTTGTATGGTGGCCAGGTATCGATGGAGACATTGAAGAAATGACCAAGAGCTGTCTAGGATGCCAGAAGGTCCAAAACGCCCAACCACTAGCCCCTCTACATCCATGGGAGTGGCCCTCATCTCCATGGCAAAGGGTACATATCTACTTTGCTGGTCCATTTATGGACTCTATGTTCTTAATCGCAGTGGATGCACACTCCAAGTGGCCGGAGGTAATAAAGATGTCCTCCACCACCACGGAAAAAACCATCACAGTATTAAGGACCATATTCGCCAGGAATGGGCTGCCTGAACAGATCTGTTCTGATAATGGACCGCAATTTGTATCCGAAGAATTCATGAAGTTCTTAAAAAACAATGGGGTTAAGCACTACACGTCCGCCCAATACCATCCCGCCACCAATGGATTAGCTGAAAGGTTTGTCCAGACCTTCAAGAAGGCCATAAAGGCCATGGGTAATGAAGACATAAATCTACAACATAAGGTAGATAACTTCTTGTTTGCGTACAGGAATGCAACACATGTGGTTACAAACCAAACCCCCGCCATGATGTTTTTCAATAGAAGACTAAGATGCCGGCTGGATTTGGTCAAGCCAAACGTCAGAAGGGACGCAGAGACCCGACAATTTCAAAGCATGAATGAAAGGCCAACTAGAACCTTCCAGATAGGTCAACCAGTTTTGGCCCGGGACTACCGTACCGAGAAATGGCAGCCTGGAACTATTTGCACACGACTAGGACCGCTGATGTATACCGTGGACATTGGAGAAAGCATAATAAGGCGCCATGCTGACCAGATCATAGAGTCATCTGAAAAAGGACAACCTACACCACAACTCTATACGCCTAGTGATGAAGCAGAGATACCCATAGTATCTACCTCCGATCCGGTGATACTGGAACCAGATGAACCCGACACTGGCATTGAAGCCGAATCGACCTTGCCAAAAGAACCTACTACACCACCGAAACCTACTACACCACCGAGGCGTTATCCAGACTGAGTCAGGAAGCCTCCAGAGAGACTGAATTTGTAATTGATTAACTTCAGCAAATGTGTAGATTATTGTTCTTGTAAAAATGTTATTTAATGATTACTTAAAATGTTATGTACTATTTATCTAAAAGGGGAGGAATTGTAGTGTATGTACCTTTAAGAGGAACTATGTTTTTGAAGCCCTTGTATACTATATTACCAGTAGTGACCACTCGGGTATATAAGCCTGTGTAGCGTCTTGTGTAGTTAGTTCACCTCCAGACTTTGTTCAGTAAACACTTGTTAAATCAACTCCTGCATTCCGTGTCTCCATTAACACATGGATCTAACAACTGGTAACAGAATTGCAAGGTTCATTCTGCTGCAGTGGAGGTGCTCTCCTGAGATTTGGGTAAAGACACATTACTGGAGTACAGAGAGCTTTACACTGCACAACTCATACCTAGCCTGAGGACACTTGGTGGGGGGGCGGGGGGTGAATTTCCACAGGGGCTTTCCCGCTCATCTGCCGTAACTTTGATGGGAAAGCTGTGGGAACTCTGAAAAAGCAGCCTGAAGAGCCATTTTTCCGGGTTTTCCATGGGTCTTCCACTGAAGTTACTGCAAGCGATTTTGAAAACCTCGGCAGAATTTCATCCCCTTGGTGCCAAGAAATGGAAAAGTTTCTTTCTCAGGATAGATCTCCTTTGCCTTAACAGCATGAAAGTTTACAGCCAAACATGTACTTCACTATAGTGATCAGCCGCAATGGTTACTGCCACGACCATTAAAAGACAAATAAGCTTCAAAATAAAGGAAGGAACAAGTCTAAGTTGTAGTTGCTCTTAATACCACGGGAGCACTATAGATCAGAGGAGCATATTCCATCACATCTCTTAGGCAGCAAGAAAGGTACACTAGGAGGAAGTCGATGGTAATAAACTCAGGAGGAGGAACCAACCAATGAAACATGAAAACTAAAGCTGTTTGGATTCTGCAGGCAATTCCGATATTACATTTTCTGAGAAAAAGAATGAAAATATCATTATTTCTACTGAGATGTTAGTTGCCCTTACAGTGACATCAACCATCAATTTTTACACTATTTTCTGGACAACTTTTACTGTTTTACAACAACAATTGCATTTATATAATGCCTTTAATGTAGAAAAACATCCCAAAACACTTCACAGAGGATTAATCAGATAAAATGGATGCTAAGCCAAAAAAGGTGATATTGGGAATAGTGAACAAAAGCTGGGACGCTATCTTTTCTCCCCTTGTCCAGTCTCTTCCCACCTACATCCGCGACTCTTCCTCCGCCCTCCGCCACTTTAACAGTTTCCAGTTTCCTGGCCCCAGCTGCCCCTTTTTCACCATGGACATCCAATCCCTCTACACCTCCATCCCCCACTAGGATGGCCTGAGGGCACTCCGCTTCTTCCTTGAACAGAAGCCCAACTAGTCCCCATCCACCACCACCCTCCTCCGCCTGGCTGAACTTGTTCTCACATTGAACAACTTCTCCTTTGACTCCACTCACTTCCTCCAAATTAAAGGTGTTGCTATGGGTACCCGGATGGGTCCTAGCTATGCCTGCCTTTTCTTGGGATATGTGGAACACTCTTTGTTCCAGTCCTACTCAGGTCCCCTCCCTCACCTCTTTTTCTGGTACATTGATGACTGTATCGGTGCCGTTTCCTGCTCTTGCCCTGAACTAGACAATTTCATTCACTTTGCCTCCAATTTCCACCCTTCCCTCACCTTCACATGGTCCATCTCTGACTCTTCACTTCCCTTCCTCGACTTCTCCGTCTCCATCCCTGGGGATAGGTTATTGACCAACATTCACTACAAGCCCACTGACTCCCACAACTACCTGGACTACATTTCTTCCCACCCTGCCTCCTGTAAGGACTCTATTCCATTCTCCCATTTTCTCCGTCTCTGCCGCATCTGCTCCAACAATGCCACCTTCCACACCAGTGCTTCTGAAATGTCTTCCTTTTTCCTCAACTGAGGATTCCCCTCTACCGTGGTTGACACGGCCCTTGACCGGGTCCGTTCTATCTCCCACACTTCTGCCCTCACCCCTGCCCCTCCCTCCCTCCCGGAACCATGATAGGGTTCTGTGGTGATTATTCTTGTTTTGTAAGAAGCATTATAATTGGTTGCCTGTTTCCTGCCTTGAGATATATGCTGTAAACTCATTGGTAGTTGATGTCATGTGATTTGTGGTGGCCATCTTAAATTCAGTTCTCTACAGCCTTGGTTGGGACTGGGTGTTGAAGATGTGCTGCTGGGTTTTTAAGGTTAATAAAGCCTAGATTTAGAAAGGCAAATCTACTCTATATTTCAATTTATTAACCTTTTGTTAGAATGGAGCGATATCTTAAACCGGAATGATTTAATGCTGACCCTAATTCTGCAGGAGTGGATGATAAATGGAAACACTGGTATCGTACATTTAAAAACTTTTTGGGTGTGTTGGATCAAGAGTCTCTAAATAAGTTGAATATACTGATCAACTACATTGCTCCGGATGTGTATAAGTATATCTTGGACTGTGAAACTTACAAATTGGCTATTGCTACATTGGAAAAGATTTTTGTTAAACCAAAGAATGAGGTATTTGCACGTCACCTTCTATCTGCCCGTAGGCAGCAGGTGGGAGAATCTTTGGATGCTTATTTACAAGCACTTTGGTGCCTTGGAGCTAACTGTAATTATAAGGCCGTGTCAGCAGAAGAATATAAGGAAGAATCGGTACGGGATGCTTTTATTAATGGATTACTGTCTCGATCAATTCATCAGCGGTTATTAGAAAATAAGACTTTGGATCTCAAGAGTGCTTTTGAGCAAGCCTCTACATTGGATTTGGCTCAGAGAAGTTCAGATTCTTATGCTCTTTTTAATCGGCCTGCGACTGTGGTTTCGGCAGTTCCGGATGAAAAGGAATTATGTGGACTTAATAGGAGTGGTTTACCAGATTCTGAAACAGTTTCTACTTTGGCTGCTGTTGCCTCTAGGATTCAGAAGTGTTATTTTTGTGGGAACACCCGGCACCCTCGTCTGAAGTGCCCTGCTCGGGAGGCTGTGTGTAGTAAATGCGGCAAGAGAGGTCATTATGCACGTGTTTGTAAATCAATTGCCTCCTCTGCGACTATTCAGCCTTTAGATAGGGCGTTTATTGCATCAGTTTCTGCTGCTTTTGCTCATGGCCTAAACAAAGCTATAGTTACGGCCCAAGTTAATGGGTTAGAAGTGAAGGCCCTTATAGATACGGGCAGTACCGAGAGTTTTATAAGTCTTCAGTTTGTGAAGGAGAAGCGTTTGAAAATTTCGCCTGTTACTTATCAGGTGTGTATGGCTCAGACGAGTCTCACCTCACAAGTAGCTGGTTGTTGCCTTGTGAAATTAATTCTTCTAGGTAATACATATACTGATATACGCCTATCTGTTTTGCCTAATCTCTGTGCGGATATTTTGATTGGTCATGATGTGCTTCAATTACACAAGTCTCTCAGTCTTTCTTTTGGAGGAACTAAGCCACCTTTATCTATTTGTGGATTAGCTTCTTTATCCATTTCTCCATTATCACTTTTTTCCAATTTGATGCTGGATTGTAAGCCAATTGCTACCAAGTCAAGAAGGTATAGCAGTCAGGATAAAGAATTTATTAATTCTGAAGTTCAACATCTTTTATTGGAAGGAATCATTGAACCTAGTTGTTCACCCTGGCGGGCACAAGTAGTTGTCACCACTAACGAGAGACATAAGAAACGAATGGTGATAGACTACTCTCAAACTATTAATAGGTATACTCAATTAGATGCGTACCCTTTGCAGAAGGCAGAGGGTGATGGTCAAAGGTTGTTTTTGTGACTGGAAGCCTGTGGCCAGTGGGGTACCACAGGGATCGGTGCTGGGTCCCTTGCTGTTTGTGGTCTACATTAATGACTTGGATATGAATGTAAAAGGTATGATCAGTAAGTTCGCGGATGAAACAAAAATTGGTAGGGTGGTAAATAGCGAGGAGGGTAGTCTCAGTCTGCAGGACGATATAGATGGGTTGGTCAGATGGGCGGAACAGTGGCAAATGGAATTTAACCCGGAAAAGTGCGAGGTGATGCACTTTGGGGGGACTAACAAGGCAAGGGAATACACAATGAATGGTAAGACCCTAGGCAAGACGGAGGGTCAGAGGGATCTGGGTGTGCAAGTACACAGATCCCTGAAGGAGGCGGAACAGGTGGATAAGGTGGTAAAAAAGGCATATGGGATACTTGCCTTCATTAGCCGAGGCATAGAATATAAGAGCAAGGAGGTTATGATGGAACTGTATAAAACACTGGTTAGGCCACAGCTGGAATACTGTGTGCAGTTCTGGTCGCCACACTACAGGAAGGATGTGATCGCTTTCGAGAGGGTGCAGAGGAGATTCACCAGGATGTTACCGGGGCTGGAGCACTTCAGCTATGAAGAGAGACTGGGCAGATTGGGTTTGTTTTCCTTGGAGCAGAGGAGGCTGAGGGGGGACATGATTGAGGTGTACAAAATTATGAGGGGCATAGATAGGATGGATACTAAGGAGCTTTTTCCCTTAGTAGAAGGGTCAATAACTAGGGGGCATAGATTCAAGGTAAAGGGCGGGAGGTTTAGAGGGGATTTGAGAAAGAACTGTTTCACCCAGAGGGTGGTTGGAGTCTGGAACTCACTGCCTGAAAGGGTTGTGGAGGCTGGAACCCTCACAACATTCAAGAAGCATTTGGATGAGCACTTGAAATGCCATAGCATACAAGGCTACGGACCAAATGCTGGAATATGGGATTAGATTAGACAGGGCGTGATGGCCGGCGCGGACACGATGGGCCGAAGGGCCTCTATCCGTGCTGTATAACTCTATGACTCTAAGATTGATGAGCTTATCAACAAAGTATCTCAGTATAAGGTTTTTAGCACTATTGACCTAAAGAGTGCTTATCATCAGATTCCTATCGTTAAGAGGGATCAACCATATACGGCCTTTGAGGCTGGCGGAAAGCTGTATCAGTTTTGCCGAGTACCATTTGGTGTTACTAATGGTGTTGCCTGTTTTCAACGGGCAATGGATGCTGTTATAGGTGATAACTCTCTCTCTGACACCTTTTCATATTTAGATGACATCACGGTGTGTGGCAAATCAAGGGTGGAGCATGATTCTAATTTAGAAAGATTCCTTCAAGCTGCGGAAAAAGTTGGTTTAACTTTCAATAAAGAGAAGTGTATCTTTTCGACCACTGAGGTAAATCTACTGGGGTATATTATCTCGGGAAACAAGATTAAACCAGATCCAGAACGCCTGCGACCATTGATTGATTTACCTTGTCCTACTAATTCTAAGGCTTTGCAACGAGTTGTTGGACTGTTTTCTTATTATTCTAATTGGATTGCAAACTTTTCGCAGAAGATCCGGCCCCTTATTCGGGTTACGACCTATCCTCTATCATGGGAGGCTAGGACGTGTTTTGATAATTTCAAAAAGGATATCCTTGGAGCAGTTGTGCATTCTATTGATGAGCAGTTTCCCTTTGTGATTGAGACGGACGCTTCCGATTTTGCAATTGGGGCTACTCTGAACCAAAATGGAAGACCTGTGGCCTTTTTCTCACGTACTTTGAACAATAGTGAGAAAAGACACTCCTCAATAGAGAAAGAGGCGTATGCAATAGTAGAAGCACTGCGTAAATGGAGACATTATTTATCGGGGCGACATTTTACATTGGTAACTGACCAAAAATCTGTGTCCTTTATGTTTGATGTCAAACATTTTGGAAAGATCAAGAATGATAAAATAATGAGGTGGAGGATTGAGTTGGCATGTTACCATTTTGATATAGTTTACCGTCCGGGGAAGGATAATGTTGCTGCTGATGCGCTGTCGAGGGCTTATTTTTCTGTGATTCACGGAGATACGCTTATTAATCTTCATAATGCTTTGTGCCATCCTGGTGTTACGAGGATGATACACTTCGTACGCAGTAAGAATTTGCCCTTTTCAGTTGAAGACGTCAAGCGGATGACTTCATCATGTTCTATCTGTGCTCGGTGTAAACCGAATTTCTTTAAGCCTCAACGAGCTCATCTTATAAAGGCTACTTCTCCTTTTGAATGTTTGAGCGTTGATTTTAAGGGGCCTCTTCCTTCAACGACTCAGAATCGATATATATTTACTGTTGTGGATGAGTTTTCAAGGTTCCCTTTTGCTTTTCCTTGCGCAGATGTATCAGCTGCTACAGTTATCAAATGTCTGACTCAACATTTTGTCATCTTTGGGATGCCTGCGTATATCCATTCGGATCAGGGAAGTTCTTTTATGTCTTCCCAGTTGAAGGAATACCTCCAGAGTCGGGGAATCTCGACTAGTAGAACTACCCCGTATAATCCCCAGGGTAATGGACAGTGCGAACGATATAATGGGGTGATCTGGAAGGCAGTTATGTTGGCTTTGACATCCCGGAACCTTAAGAATACACATTGGGAAATGGTATTGCCTGATGCCCTGCATTCCATTAGATCATTGCTTTCAACGGCTACTAATGTGACCCCCCATGAAAGGCTCTTTAACTATCCGCGGAGATCTACTACGGGATATACGGTACCTTCATGGCTTACTATGCAGGGACCTGTGCTGCTTCGACGCCATGTTAGATTCTCAAAATATGATCCTTTAGTGGAGGAGGTGGAGCTGTTGGAGGCAAATTCCCAATATGCTCATATTCGATTCCAAGATGGGAAAGAAAGTACTGTTTCAATTAAAGACTTGGCTCCTTGTGGTGGCCAGCCCTCTTCTGAGGATATTAACAATAGTCATGATTCAGATAATGTGGATGTCGTCACAGATACTACGAATATTTCATATCCTATTGCAGATAATTATAATTCTATTAGTCAGCCCTCGATGGATGTTCATGACCGTCCCAGTTTACCTCCTGATGGAATTTCCAATCCGGAAACCGTTGATAATCGGGATATGGATAGCCTTCCTGCAGAAGATACTTCCGTGTCTCCTGGTGTGGGAGGGCAAGGAATTTCACCAAGGTTAAGAAGGTCGACATGAACAAGATATCCGGTCGACCGATTGAAAATGGACTTTTAAAATAATTTGATAGTAATGTTTTAAAATTGTTGAAATATTATATTTGTATTGTTTTAGTTATAAATAATTAATTGTAAATTGTAAAGGCTACCTAGGTTGGAGTATGTTTTAAAAGGAGGGGTGAATGTGGTGATTATTCTTGTTTTGTAAGAAGCATTATAATTGGTTGCCTGTTTCCTGCCTTGAGATATATGCTGTAAACTCATTGGTAGTTGATGTCATGTGATTTGTGGTGGCCATCTTAAATTCAGTTCTCTACAGCCTTGGTTGGGACTGGGTGTTGAAGATGTGCTGCTGGGTTTTTAAGGTTAATAAAGCCTAGATTTAGAAAGGCAAATCTACTCTTTATTTCAGGTTCCCCTTGTCCTCGCCTTTCACACCACCAGCCTCCACATTCAACGGATCATCCTCCGCCATTTCCGCCACCTCCAACGTGATCCCACCACCAAATGCATCTTCCCCTCCCCTCCCCTTTCAGCATTCCGTAGGGACCGCTCCCTCCGAGACACCCTAGTCCACTCCTCTATCACCCCCAGCACACCTTCCCCTTCGCCTGGCACCTTCCCGTGCAAGCGCAGGAGATGCAACACCTGTCCATATACATCCCCCTTCCCAATGTCCAGGGCCCCAAACACCCCTTCCAGGTGAAACAGTGATTTACTTGTACTTCTTGCAATCTAGTATACTGTATTCGCTGCTCACGATGTGGTCTCCTCTACATTGGGAAGACCAAATGCAGATTGGGTGATCGCTTTGCGGAACATCTCCGTTCAGTCCGTAAGGGTGACCCCGAGCTTCCGCTCGCCTGTCTTTTCAATTCACCATTCCATCCCCACTCAGACCTCACCGTCTGCAGCCTCTTGCATTGTTCCACAGAAGCTCAGCGTAAGCTCGAGGAACAGCACCTCATCTTCCGATTAGGCACTTTACAGCCTTAACCTCAGCCCCTATTATATTTTTATATTTTTTATCCACACTTTTGGTTTGTGCCTTTTCCCTTTTTCTCTCTCTCTCTCCCACATGGCAGCTGTCTCTCACTCTGCCAGCGCATTTCACACTTCATCTAGAGCCATTGTTTGTTTCTTTACCTGTCCTATTACTATCTCGTCTCACCTTGAATATCTCTTAATGTCTCTTCTTTCATCCCCTCCCCCATTTCCCAGCCCCCAAACTGCCTTTTAATCTGTTTCATTTCCTGCCCCTTTTTTTCTCAGTCCTGAAGAAGGGTTTCGACCTGAAATGTTGACTCTGTTTCTCTCTCCATGGATGTTGCCTGGCCTGCTGAGTTTTTCCAGCGTTTTCTGTTGTTATGTTGGATTTTTAAGGATGGTTTTAACTGAGGAGAGGGAGGTGGAGAGGCAGAGAGGGAGTTTCAATGGAGTGGCACCCCTACTGACCAGCCATGTACATGTTGTTTGCCATCTCTACTGCTGGCTTAGGCCCTAGATGTGAACCCACGCGCCAAATATTTGCTTCCACTGACTCCATAAGCTTCAGTGGGGTAAGCTGCAGCAGCTGAAAGGAGGTACATCCTGGCATTTACGCTGGAAAGTGGGCTCCCACAGATTTTCTAGGTCTATGTTAAGTCATCCCGTCTTCCTCTTCTCTTTCTCTAAAAGTGCCAGATGATGGGGAGCCAGACCCCAGTACATCGAGCTCTTGCTGCTAATTCACAGCACATACCAACACTCAATCTCTGGGGTAGATTTTAACCCCCCCCGCCGCCCCCCCCCGCCGCCCCTGCCCAGCAGGAACTGTGCAGGCAAGGGGGTTAAGATTGTGCAGTATTCCCACCTCCCACCACCTTTACTTACCTTAATTAAGGGTAAGTGGGGGCCTCGTTTACATTGAGAAGTCACAGCCCAATGATGTCATTGGCACTGCAATAGCATTCTAGCCTGAAGAGATCAAGGTAGATTTTTCAAAATGACTTTGTTGTGGGATCCTTGTGGACCAGAAGGGGAAGAAATGCTCCCCCAGGCCCTGTAAGTAGTGGTTGAGCCTCCCTAGTCCCAGTCCTGCTCCTCCCTTCCAGCACCGGCATCGGTTTCCAAAGCCACTGCTCAGTGCTAATTTTATGGCAGGGACCATTCCCTTAGGTCCCCGGCATCCTCTGGCTCCCAACCCCACCGGCCCTGAAAACACTCCCAACAGATTCTGGTGAGAGACTGTCCTGGATTATTTTAATAAGGCCCAGGATTTTAAATGGCCCACGCCTCACACTGAGATCCCATGGCGGGTTTCTCTCCAGTTAAAATCAGCCCTGCTCCCTCCCAATCACCAGCTTAGATTAGCCATCCATTATAGGGGAGTTAGAGAGTGAACTAGTGGAGAGTGTATTGTGTAAGATGCCCACCACGAGGTGATCAGGTATTGCTTGCGATACGCTTCAACTAATGAGCCTGGGTGTCTGGATCTCATAGCATTGGGGGATGTGCAAAACAGTACTACATATGGAAGCTTATGTGGCAGGGTCCACGAGCCACATGTGCATTATCTTACAGGACTGATTCATAATACTTGTTAAGCCTGCCCTGCGAGGTACCCGGCCAATTAATAGGAAGCGGGTCTGATGATGTCATTTGATGAAGCATCATCAGCCAGTTTCCTTAAAGGGACCATGTCCAATTTGATCTTGACAGTTCTGCTGTCAGTATTCTACAGCATTGAGGTGCTGCAAACACTGACAAGCACTGCACAAAGGTGCACGGCTGCACCCAAACTCTCGCATGACTCCCTCCATATGCTTATGGAGGGAGTCACAGCACGCAGGGAGGTTCTCTTACTTTCCCATGGCGGAAGACACCTCCCCAGGAGATTAAAGCAGCCTGGTTGTACATTGCACAGGAGGGCACAAGCAGCGATGTCGTCAGGAGGTGCAAACCTTTCAATGATCTCAGTAGATCATGAAACGTTACTGCAATGCCACACTCAACCTCATCCTGCTGTGCCACTCATCACATCCCCATCACTCTGCCTTCCCTACCCTACCCCTGCACATCCTTACCCACGCCAACTTACCTTGCACCTCCACCCATCTCTCTCGATCTACATTATCACTTCCCCATCTCACTAGCCACCCCTTGAAGGGATAATTACAAGTCCTAGCCCTTTTTGGGCTACCCCAGATCAGGCATATTCCCCAGACATTCACCTTCAACTAAAGTTAAAGATAGCCGAATTGTATAAGACGCTTAATTGAGTCTAAAGGTTCAGACTATCTCTCCCTAAAGGAAAGGAACGTTGTGAAGATGTTACCGCCCTCTAGATAGCACTTTTAATAAGTTTAACTAGTCTGTAACCTTCCGGATATTATGAGGGTCTGGAATACCCCCCAGAATTCTGCAACTCCTTACAAAAGAGTGTACAGAAATTGAGTTCACGAGATTGATACAGAAATACTACTTGAGACAATTCTAAAAATATATAGATTTATTTAAGAGCTGACATACAGTTAAGAGCTGTTGATTCAATCACAACTTTTACAGTTCAATATACAATTAGCTTATACAATCTTATTCTCAGAGATCCTTATTCTCAAATCTTAACTTCATTACATTTCCACACTTCTACTTATTCTTAATCCAGAATATCCACCAAAATCAAATACCTTGATTACCCGAGGCTCAAAGTTGTAGGCTTACAGAGTAGTTCAGAAGCCGAGAATCACTTGCCCGTCTCCAGCGATTTCTGTTTTCCCATTTGAAAACCCTATCTTTTATACTCTTTTTTAGTGGTTTATTCTTTGAAGTTTTCTGCTGATGTAAGCTAATTATCTTATTCATTCTCTCTGTTGAATTCTTACTGATCATGTTGTCAATGTAGCTGCTGCATGCATAATTATGTTTCTGCCTTTAGTTGTTCCAAAACTTATCATAAAACACTATGACAGTAGTCTTTATTTGATGCCATTCTTATCGAAGAACTTTCATTCAATTCTTAATATTGGCTTAACTGGTTATAACCACAGACGTTGTGACTCTGTGGTGTTCCAAGTTCAATACAAAAACAATGTAATTGCTTGGTGCATCTATTGAAGTCATATCTTCAAAGTGTTTTGTTGGTATCATATTTACAATATGTAAGTCAAAACCACTTTAACCAGGGTGTTTCATGCATTTCTAGCTATCTCAATTGGTTGCATATTTAATCTTATGCTTCCTGTCTTCCAAGTTTAACATAAAAGCTATTTGACCAGCAAGTGTTTCTTTTACTTGATGTCATCTTTTCAAAGGCACATGCCTCTTTTAATATTCTGTTTCTGTTTCCCTGAGTGTTAGCTTTTAACACTTTACTTGGGTCATTCCATTGTGTTTCTCCCAAACTCCAGACCTTTTGGAAGCGCCAAACTGCTATTTCAATAGAGCCATTGTACTAGCATTAACAATCAATTCCCATTTCAAAGCTAGTGTGGTTTTTACAGCTTGTGTTATCAAACCAACCCATCTCAGAAGCCTGTTTTGACATAGCTTGTGTCGCCGAGGTTTTAGATTTTTAAACCCAGTATATCATGTATTAATAATGTCAGAAATCTGTTCATATTATGGTGTATCTCTTGGAATATGGCTTATTCCGTTACACCCTCACACTCACCCTCAAACTACTGCAAGCATAACAACTAAAAACACACAAGGGTAGGCACCTGGGTGGTTTAGCCAATGTTCATGTGAAGTTTCTGTTAATGTGCTGTCAAACATTGAAATCTATATTTTCAACACTTTACCTTATTGGACAGATCTGTGCTCACCTTTGGAAGTGTCTTAGTGAGTTTCAGTGAATGTTGAGACATAATTCCCCCCCACCCCAATTGTGATGAGTGTGAAAGGAACGGCTTGGACATGGTAGGGATGCTTTATGATGCTGGTGCAGGGTGGTGTCAACCTGGCACATCATGTGGCAGCCAGGGTGTACAGCATCAAGTGAAGCAAATCTGACCACAGTGAGGCCATCGCTGGCATCCCAGGGCAGCAATGTTGTCAGGTGCTGATGCCCTGTGTCCTGTGCAGCATCAGGTGATTGCGGAGAAGGTTGGCATTGTTATTGGTGATGTTGGTGTGCCTGGTGATGTTGGTGTTGGGGCTGATCGTGGAGTGATTCAGAGGACCAAGATGAGATTTTTTCAAGGGCCCCAATGTTGCTGGAATAGACGGCAGCTGAAGTTGAGATGACAGAAGCGATCTGTCAATGGTGAGAGAGCTTGCTCCAAGGAGGTGACAGTGGATAGAGAGTTTACTCCAAACACTTCCAAAATGCATAAAGATCAAAAGTGTCTTCCAAGTCCTGAAGGCTCAAGCTTCTGACATTGGAAAGTGAAATGGTAGCTTTCATACCATTTTTGCAGCTGTCACCTATTCACAGCAATGGGGAGACATAGAGAACCCGACCTACTTACCTGACATGATCTCCGAATGACATGAACCCTATTAAAAAAAATGGGAAAATAGAAATAGGCTGGCAAAATAGCTGTTAACAAGCATTTAACAAGCATTTAACTATCTTAAATGCCTCCCCCGCCGCTTGGTGTCGGGTTTGTTCTGAAATCGCAGACCCAACACTTTGGAAACTTACATGAAGGCGGGTTCGGAGTGGGTTCCCAACCCGCTGTCAATCACTTTGATTTTGACAGAGGACCCGCCTCCAAACCCGCACTCTGTGCGCCGGCAAAATCGCGGCACTGTCTTAGTGACTAAAAAAGCAACATACAACTTCTATTAAACAAGGTTACAGGATTTTCCAAGATTCTCTATATAAATTGGGAATCATATACTGTGATCTCATTCCTAGCTTCCATGCAGATTAGTGGCCTTGACCATAAGCACTCTGCAAGGAATCATACTGAAAGTCAAAAGGTGTAATTCCAGTAAATGCGTTAACCTTTCATCATTCCATGTTGTCTTAAATTTATCACCTTTGTTCTCACTAAAAGTTTATGAATTGTTCCCTTTATGAAGGAGTACGGTGTGTCTCCATACTGTGGTCAGGAGGATGATGACAATGACCTCACACATTTTATGGTGAGTTATGCTTTTCACTATGCCACAAATGAAGAGTTCTTGGTACCTGTTGCTCATCTAGCGAGGGCTCAAACTCATGCTTGTTAGTTATCCAATGGCCAACTAGTTACTGAGGCCTAGAAATTGGGTATAGCCCCGCTTGAGGTGTTAGAACTGGCGCTGCGCAAAGTTTATAGCCAGACGAAACTTATCGCCGCCTGGTGCGATATTGGGTCGCATCGCCCCCAAAGGGGATTGAGGCGCGAATTCAGACATTGCACGGGCCTCCTAAGGCGCAAAACTTCCGGCGCTACCCAATATCGGCGCGGACAGGCGCAGCGCAGGTGATCTCAATTACCGATTACCACGAGACTTCCAGGCGCCGGCCGGCTCTTAAAGGGGTGGGTCAGTCAGCCTCAGCTTCCACACTCAACGCCCTGTAGGCCTCAGAATCGGCGCTCTTCCTTCTCTGGCGCAAAAAGCTTGGTCAGGATGGAGAAGGTGAGACAGAGAGCAGAGCGCTTCAGCACTGAGGCTCTGGAGGAGTTGGTGTCCGCAGTGGAGCGCCGTCGAGATGTTCTGTATCCTGACAATGGCAGGAGGCTGAATCAAAAGGATTACCGCCGAGTTTGGAGGGATGTTTCTCAGAGGGTCAACTCCAGCAGCATGGTGACCAGGAGCCCTGTTCAGTGCAGGAAGAAATTCAACGACCTCACTCGGGTCGTTAGGGTGAGTGTTGTTTATGCAAACTTCTGATTCCCTCCATCTGCACCTGACTTCGCGCACCCTCTTGCCATGATGCCCCAATGGCCATCTGTCAGCAAGCACCCATGGCCCTTTCTGGGCACACACATGCACATTTGACTCAAGGCATCATGTAAGGGCTCTTGCACCATGGGGGGCATGAGATGCTCTCTCAAGGCATCATGTAAGGGCTCTTGCACCATGGGGGGCATGAGATGCTCTCTCAAGGCATCATGTAAGGGCTCTTTAACCATGGGGGGCATGAGATGCTCTCTCAAGGCATCATGTAAGGGCTCTTGCACCATGGGGGGCATGAGATGATCTCTCAAGGCATCATGTAACAGAGCTTCCCCTTCTTTCCCCTGCAGTCCAAGCTGGCGATGATCCGAAAGGACCAGCGTCGAACCGGTGGCGGACCTCCACAAGTGGTCACTCTCACGGATCTAGAGGAGAGAGTGCACCAGATTCTTGGAGGACGTCTGAGTGGTCCTGTTACCACTGCAGCTGCCGACCCCCTTCTCGACAGCGAGGGTAAGGCTCTCACCTTTTTCAGCTGTCTCCTTCCACTTGGTCCCCCCGCCAGCATGCTTTCTCAGTGTGCAGCCATGTCAGAGCCTTGCCGCAATCTGGCATGCCTTGCCGCCAACCTGTCCTTTTGCTAAAGCCACTCTTCCACCTCCCTGCTTTCAGATGCTGCATCACCAACTCGGGATCTGCGCCCTGAAGCTGCCAGTGCCAGTGCCTCCGGAGGCAAGGATCAGGAGGAAGCCGGAGCATCCGTTCCAACTTCAGGGGAGCGTACACATCTGCAGACTAGGGATAGTAGTTCCCTGGAGGGGAGGGGGGGTGGCTCTGGTGATGAGCCAGTTGCCGGAACAAGCGGCATGCAGCAGCGCGGGGGGGGGGGTAGGCAAGTTCGGCCACCAGCTCCCCGGAAGGCAAGGCAGGGAGTGATGACTGCTGCACAGAGTGCAGAGGAGGTGCGTAGCCTTGCTGAAATGAGCACCCAGGCCCGGCTCAGGCACACTGAGCTGATGGCTGCAGTGGGAAGGATGCCTCAGTCGATAGAAACACTGGCAAAGAGTGTGTTGGACTTTGGAGCAGCAATGGAGAGGACTGTCCAGGGCTTCGGGGCAGCAATGGAGAGGACTGTCCAGGGCTTCGAGGCTGCTATGGAGAGGACTGTCCAGGGCTTCGAGGCTGCAATGGAAAGGACTGTTCAGAGCCTCGGACAATCCCTGGAAAGGTCTGTCCAGGGCTTGTCTAAGGCAGTGGAACGGACTGCTCCGGCCTTGTCCGAAGCAATGGAAAGAACTGTCCAGGGCTTCTCCGAAGCACTGGCACCTGCCACACAGGTCCTCACTGCTGCCACGCAGTCACTTGCTGGCCTCGTCCACACCCAGATTGAGGCAACGTGAACTCTCACTGCAGCCACCCTATCTGCATCAGCTAGGATCACCCTGGGCCCTTCCAGTACCATATAAGGCCAGGAATCAGTAGAGCAGGCGATTGTGGCGGTTGAGCCAAACCGGTCCCCTCAGAGAGCCAGTGTGTCATCCGACCGTGGTGCAGGTGTCCTCTCTCGGCAGGTGACCATTGCTCATGCCACCGCTGGTACGTCTGCAGTGCAGCTGCCACCACCTGCAGGGCACACTGCTTCCAGCCATGCTCAGATCAAGCAGCCTGCGTCCGCACCCTCCAAGACCAGAGGTCGGCCAGGCCGTCCCTCAGGCGCTTCTGCGCTTCCACACAGTCAGCAGGCTTCCCCCAGCCTTGACCCCGCCACTGGGGTTCAATTACGTAGGAGCAGCAGGGAGGGAAGGGGCCGACTGCGAAAGAGAAGTCGTTCTCCATCAAGGGGCCAGCAGTAGAGGGAGGTGCAGAGACATTTCTTTGGCCAAATTGAAGGACTCCCTCACCTGTTGTGACAGTTGGAAATGGTTTGTTTAGTTTTGCGGCTTTGCCGAAGAGTTAACTGTTATTTTGTTAGTTATGGTTTCTGTTGACATGACGTTGTTATGCTGGAAGGAAGGACTTTTGTGACAATAAAGAAAAGTTTTAATTTGCAATGGTACACATAACTATTAACAGTCATGCTGGCCTTCAGGGCCTTTCAAAGATCCGCAGTGCGCAGGACGAATGACACCCATCATTCCACCAGAGGGGCCTGGAACCGAGTCCTGATGAGCCTCTGATGGATGGCCCTTCCACTTGCAGGAGCCCTCCCATCTTCCTCCTCCTCCTCCTCCTCCTCCTCATCCGCATGCTCCTCCTCCTCCTCCTCGTCCGCCTGCTCGTCCTCCTCCTCCTCCTCCTCGTCCGTCTGCTCTGCTGGACCTTGAGGGACAGCTGGCATTGGCTGGGTGCGTCGAATCGCCAAGTTGTGGAGCATGCAGCAGATGACGACGATGTGACCCACTTGCTCCGGCGAGTACTGCAGGGCTCCCCCCGAATGGTCCAGACAGCGGAAACGCTGTTTGAGCACACCAATAGTGTGCTCTACAATGTTCCTGGTCGCCTGATGGCTGCTGTTGCACAGCTCTTCTGCTGGGGTGGCGGCCAAACGGAGTGGTGTCATGAGCCATGGGCAGAGAGGATAGCCCTTGTCCCCAAGAAGCCAGCCTCGTGGTCGAGCCGGCCCCTCAAAAAGGTCACAAACTGAGGTCTGCCGCTGGATGAAGGCATCGTGGCTGCTCCCTGGGAATTGGGCGTTGACTGCCATGATCATTTGGCGGTGGTCACAGACCAGCTGCACATTGAGGGAGTGGAACCCCTTGCGGTTGCGGAAGTCCTCAGGATTGAGCAATGGCGCCCGCAAAGCCACGTGTGTGCAATAAATCGCCCCCTGCACCATGGGGAAGTCCGCAATAGCAGCGAAGCCCTGCATGCGCTCCGCCTGCTTCTCCAGGCTCAGAGGGAAGTTGATGAATTGCCGCCTTCGTCTATAAAGGGCAGCTGTCACTTGCCGGATGCAACAATAGACTGCAAACTGAGAGATATTCGCAATGTCCCCAGTGGCTGCCTGAAAGGATCCGGTGGCATAGAAATTGAGGGCAACAGTCACTTTAACGGACACCGACAGAGAGGTCCTGCACCGTAGACGCGGCTGCAGATCCTGAGCAAGCAGGTGGCACAGCTCAGTTACAACCTCCTTCCCGAATCGGAGCCTTCGCACACACTGCTCCTCTGACATTGCAAGGTATGAGACCTGCTGCCTGAATACCCTCGCAGCGTACCCTCGGATTGGCCGACCTCCATTGCCCCTCCTCCTTCTGGCCAATCCCGGCCCTCTCTCCCGCCATCTCTCTGCCCCTTCACAGTGTCCGGCCATGAGGACGTTGCCATCCAAAGCAGCTCCCATACCGATGCCAGTCGGTCCAAATGCTGTTAGGTGTAGCGCTCCAACTGCTCCGGACAGGTTTGAAGGTCCCAAGTATTCTAAGACTAAATTCCAAAAAATCTGCTTCACAGTAGCTCACAAACTCTCTACAGCAATGATCACAACGAACAGGCCAAGTGGCTGCAGCTTTTATACTAGAGCTGTCCCCTTTAAATAGCGCCCCCCGACTACGAGAAGGGCCTGGTAGCGTTCCATTGAACTGTCACTAACAGCACTAGGCGCAAAGGTTCCGGGCGCCACCCAATATCCGGTCCGGGGTGCCAAAAAGGCGTTGCACACTGAAATGACGTCATGATCTGCCTGCGCCCGCGGGCGCGCGCAAAGAGTTAGCGCCGGCGCTAAAACAATACTCAATATGGGAGGTGGCGCAATATTCACTGCGCCCGCCCGAACATTGGGTAACGCCCCAATTCTCGGGCTCTTTGGGCGCTAATCGCTGGCGCTACCAACCAAATTTCTAGGCCTATATTACTTGGGGGGAAAATAAGTAGGGTTTCATTCGGATTGAAATGGCTCTAAATCGCCACACTGGCAATGAAAATTTGGAACTAAATCAATCCTCCATGATCAGATATGTGAACCAGCCAAGTCCGCAATACTCAGCTCACAAATGGAACCCAGGAGGGACAGATCTGTTACTGAGGACTAACATTTTTCCCACTCAGCTCTAGATAACCCTGTAGGCCACAGCCCCAGCAGATATGGTAATCCCGTCTGGACAAGCAGTGTGAAGATTGACAACCAGTGCAGAATTAGGGGCAATACTGTGACATAGGCACATGACAATTTAATTGCTCTTTATTGGTTTTAGCTGGTTTAACTCCAACAGTTGCCCTATGCACAAGTGGGGTTCCTAAACCTTAGCTTTGCCAGCCTGCGCTTAAGTTGTCTGGAGTTGCCTACGTGTGGGAGCGGTATCCTTTATGAAGAGAAAGTGGGCACTCTGGCAAAAATAAATTCTACAGATGTTGATTTCTCCTCAGTTTGGTTTGGAGACTCTGGGGTGGACTTTCCCCTATAGCTGAATCTGGGTGGTTGCCCAGTTGTTCCGTTGGTAGGCGCAGTCGAACATTGCCGCAGCCACAGTGATGGCAGCAACAGCGTGGTAGGTCTTTGCCCATCATTTTCCGTGTGCCTGAAAATTCAGCCCTCTTAGACATGGCACATGTCAAATACCCGATTGGCCACAAGGCAAAAAGAAAGAAAAGAATGCGCAAAAAACCAAAATTTGCGATCTGTCAAGGCTTACCTTGACTGATCATGTCACCCAACTAGAAAATCACTTTTGCTGGTGCAGAGTCAGGCTATTTGCTCAACTACTGCCCAGCAATTGCCCACAAAACTCATGGCTGGTAAAAGGAGGCGTAGGGCCTGCCTTCACCAGCATAATGGTTATTATAAATCTTAAACTAAAAATTTTTAAATTAAAAATGATGCACAAACGCTTACAATTAGCTGATGCAAATATTGGCCGGGATTAAAATGTTTGAAATTATTTTTCAAAAAATTAAATTTTTATTGTATTTTCTGTAATGAAGGGACTTTTAATTAAATTTGAAAATCAGAACATTTATATATATTACAGTTGTCTAAATTGTTAAATTATTTGAGGAATCCAGTAGGGTTTATAGGGGATTCCATTTGGAAATGGAATCCTCCTTTCTCATTGGAGGACCTGGGCCACGTGATCCCGGGGATACTTCCAAACCGCCTGCGTCCCTGGGACCCGTGGGCATTTACACAGGCATACGCCTGGAGGCCCAAGATCCGAACTCTCCATAGCTTTAGAGACAGGAGGTAAGTTCGTAGACCTTTTGTGGGTTGGAGGCGTACTCCGGAGGTACCCCTCCGACCGCAAATCCAAGGCCATTATTGTACCACATTATAGATATCAATAGAATCTCCAGGATTATACTTCTGGCTATTTTTAATGACTGGAAGTATGTTATGTTTTTCAAATTGCTAACACGATTCTTGAAAATGTATTACCTGGGAATCAAATTCAGGCCAATGAGAATTTTTCAAGGGTAAATTACTTCAGTACAGCTATGTCATCTCATTGAAGAATCTAACCCCAGCTGACTGATGTCAAAGCATATTAATGCGTCTGATGTCACAAAATTAAAGTGTATTTGGATTGATGAGAACATGCTGTGGATTATCTTAGTAACTTAGTGTAACCAATTAATTCACTGACTTTTTGGACAAATTATGGGGGGGGGTTAATAAATTGATTGGGATTTTGTTTGCGGTTGGAAAGGCTTTGACCAGCTACATGACTGATGCCAAGAACTACAACTACAACTAAGGAGGCATGTTCAGTTCCATTCACAACTCCTCAGATAATGAAGCAGTCCATGCCCGCATGCAGCAAGACCTGGACGACATTCAGGCTTGGGCTGAAAAGTGGCAAGTAACATTCGCACCACACAAGTATCAGGCAATGACTATCTCCAACAAGTGAGAGTCTAACCACCACCCCTTGACATTCAACGGCATTACCATCGCCGAATCCTCCACTATCAACATCCTAGGGGTCACCATTGATCAGAAACTTAACTGGACCAGCCACATAAATATTGTGGCAACAA
This sequence comes from Somniosus microcephalus, assembly GCF_052327205.1. Taxonomy (NCBI): domain Eukaryota; kingdom Metazoa; phylum Chordata; class Chondrichthyes; order Squaliformes; family Somniosidae; genus Somniosus; species Somniosus microcephalus. The sequence continues at coordinate 245,455,099 of NC_140988.1, forward strand.
GAGCGGGTCAGAGGCTAATTATTCTGAGTCGAGTATCTCACCTCCTGACTCCCCAAAGCCTTTCCACCATCTACAAGGCCCAAGTCAGGAGTGTGATGGAATACCCTCCACTTGCCTGGATGAGTGCAGCGCCAACAACACTCAAGAGGATGGACACCATCCAGGAAAAAGCAGCCTGCTTGATTGATACTCCATCCACCACCTTAAACATTCAGTCCCTCCACCGCCATCTAAAAGATGCACACAGCAACTTGCCAAGGCTTGTTCGGCATCACCTCCCAAACTCGTGACCTCTACCATCTAGAAGGACAAAGGCAGCAAGCGCATGGGAACACAACCACCTCCAAGTTCCCCTCCAAGTTACACACCATCCTGACTTGGAAGTATACCGCTGTTCCTTCATCGTCGCTGGGTCAAAATCCTGGAACTCCCTGCCTAACAGCACTGTGGGAGTACCTTCACCACAAGGAATGCAATGGTTCAAGTAGGTGACTCACCACCACCTTCTCACGGGCAATTAGGGATGGGCAAAAAATGCTAGCCTTGCCAGCGATGCCCACATCACAGGAATACATTTTTAAAAATTCACTGCAGGATAATTAGGAGTTGCATGAAACCAACATACTCTACAAAAAATTAACTCCCAAATGTTCTTTTTTGCTGATATTAATTCTATTTTACACTCAATGTAAATTTTGCTAAAGTTTCACCATTGTGATTGGCCTGATGCAATTTACAGACAAGTAACTGTGTGGAAAATAATTGTTAATGAGCTAAGGTTCTGACCTCCTATCCTCTCCATCACAAAGACCAAATGTTACCTTAAATAGCATTTTAAGAATTTTGAGGTCATTTATTTTAAGTCAAACAGATATCCTAAACAGAGATGGAACTGAAGCTGGAGCTGGAGCTGGAGCTATCCAGAATTATTTGACTAGATTCTGTTAAATCATAAAATGTGACATGACCGGAATATGCCACTCCTGGTTGATCTGGAGGTGCTCGGAGTGCCAAGTGTGTGCATTCAATGGCACCCTGTGGAAAGCCAGCCAAAGACGCAAAACTAAGTGCCCACTCATTCTGGCTATTGTGATCAACAACAACAACTTGTATTTACATAGCCCCTTTAATGTAGTAAAAAATCCAAGGCGCTTCACCGGAGCGTTCGAAAACAAAATTTGACACTGAGCCACATAAGGAGAAATTGCGGAAGATGGCCAAAAGCTTGGTCAAAGAGGTAGGTATGGTGTATGTAACCTGTTCCACCTTAAGAGAACTACCTTAAGAGATGTACTACTTTCTCTTGGCTGCTGTATACTGTAATACCGGTGGTGACCACACCGGTATATAAGTGTTGTGTAGGGATTGGCTGGGCAGTTCAGCCCTGACCTCCGAATAGTAAAGACCTGTTAAAAGTTATTCTTGTTGTCTGTGTCCAGTGATTGAACCTAAGCATAACTGGGACACACAGACTCAACAGTGGCGACGAGTCCGATCTTACCCTGCGGCAGTTTTACATCCAAGGCAGCTTCGTCCTCAGAACGGGTGTCGAGAAGAGGCATCCGCCCTCATCATCCTGTTGAGCACCATCGCACGGGAGGCATCGAGAACTCGGGTTAAAAAGAAAAATTCTGACCACGAAGCCCTCCATCAGCGACAGGCAGTGATCATCCTTTCTACCACGGTGGTGGGTAAGCCGATCAGCGAGACGAGCAGAAAGTCGGCCACGTTGGCTGTGGAGTAGGGGAGGGAAAACGGAGGAATAAGGGCGGAGAACTCGACCACGGCCGGTAAAAAGGGCCGGGCTGCAATCGAGGCCGAGAGGCGCAGCGACTGGGGCAGCTTAAGGCACGAGAGCCGCGGATAAATCAAACACAGCTGGTGTAAAGGACCGGGCTGCAAGCGGGGCTGCGAGGCAAAGCAGCGTCGGGGAATTGAGAACCGCTGGGGAGGTGAGAACGGCAGCAGCACGGCAATCGCCATTGCAGCCAGCGGGGGAAGAAGACAAACGTGGGAATCCGCCATTGTAGTCGGCGGGGGAAGAAGACGAGCGCGGGAAAGACCGCCAAGCGCGGGAAGCCACCATTTTAGTAGGCGGGGGAAGAAGACAAGCGCGGGAAGCCGCCATTTTGAGAAAAAGAAAAATTTAAAAACTTGCAAGGATGCCTAAACATGGGAGTATTAATACCTTTGATAGCGATATCGAAGATTGGACCACGTATGTAGAACGCATGGAAGTTTATTGTAAAGCAAATAAGGTACCAGATGATGAGAAAGCACTAACCTTTTTAAGCTCAATGGGTGCGAAGACATACGGGCTATTGAAGCACCTTCTATCACCAAATAAACCGGCGGATCAGACTTTCGCGAATATTGTTACTGTCCTGAAAAATCATTTAAGCCCCATGCCGCTGATGATAGCGGAACGATTTAAATTTTACAGAAGAACGCAGCTGAAAGACGAAAGCAACGCTGAATTTTTAATTGAACTGCGTAAGCTATCGAAGTACTGTCAGTTTGGAACAGGACTAGCAGATGCGCTGAGAGATAAATTTGTGTGTGGATTGTTAAAAGAAGGAACACAAAAGCGACTGCTTGAGGAGAATGATCTTACTCTTGATAAAGCTGTCACTATTGCAACATCGCAAGAAGCCGCAGCGAGAGGCACGGCGGAAATGCAGCTACGGTCACCGGAACTCAGCACCAATCAAATGGTCTTGGGTACAGTAAAATGTTATCGTTGTGGAAAGACAATGCACGATCAGAACCAGTGCTGGTTCAAAAATCAGGAATGCAGAAAATGTGGCAGGCTTGGTCACATAGCTAAAGTATGCCGGTCAGGAAAGAAGACCAGCAACAAAAAGTCACCGCAGGAAAAGTACAGAAAGGTACACAAGGTGACAGAGAACAGTTCGAACGAACAGAAGTCAGATTCAGACTCCAGCAGTAATGAACTGGGTAGTCTAAGAGTACACAATGTTGGTAAGGAAGCAGACCTCCAAACAATTTGGGTCACACTTCAGATAGCAGGAGTCCAAGTGAAGATGGAATTGGACACTGGATCGGCATTGATGGTCATGAATAAGCAAGATTACAAAAGGTTATTCCCACATATTCCCCTACGGGATACGGAGATTGTATTGAAAACATACACGGGGCAAAGAGTATACCCCATCGGGAAGATAGAGGTAAAGGTGGTCCACAAGGGCAAAGAAAGCCGAGGAATGGACTTATATGTGCTACCTGAGGGAGGTCCACCACTACTGGGACGGGAGTGGATTAGGAAAATAAATATGGACTGGCATTCCTTAAAAGCACTAACGGTAGATTCCGGTAAAAAAGATGTCAAACCTAAACGATTGTCCAGAATATTGGACGAGGCTAAAGAGGTGTTCCAACAGGGACTGGGAACACTGAGAGGAATTACGGCAAACATCAAGGTTGAAGAACATGCAAACCCGAAATTTTTCAAAGCCAGACCGGTACCTTATGCGATACGACCTGCTGTGGAAGCTGAGCTGGAAGGGCTAGAACGTTCAGGAGTACTGTCTAAGGTAGACTGGAGTGAGTGGGCCACGCCCATTGTTCCCGTCATGAAGCGTTCATCGAGCAACAAGCTGGGGGAACCGGGGAAGGTTCGCATCTGTGGAGATTTCAAGATCACTGTTAATCCGGTGCTTCACACGGTGCAGTATCCGCTTCCGCGGATTGAGGATATCTTCGCTTCGTAGTCTGGCAGGAAACACTTCACCAAGATAGACCTGGCGCAGGCGTACTTACAGATGGAAGTTGAGGAAGAGTCACGCCAGTATCTCACGATCAACACGCATAGAGGCTTGTACTGGTATAATAGACTGGTTTTTGGAGTGGCATCGGCTCCAGCAATTTGGCAGAGGGCCATGGAGCAGGTATTACAGGGAATTCCAGGCGCACAATGTTACCTGGACGATATTCTGATTACAGGAGATGATGACGAGGAACACCTTGCAAATTTGGAACTGGTGCTCACCAGATTGAAAGAATATGGACTTCGAGTTAATCGCCAGAAATGTGAGTTCTTTCAGAAGCGGATCTCGTACTGTGGTCATGTCATTGACCAGGAGGGGCTTCATAAGTCTCCTGACAAGATCGAAGCTGTTGTGAAGGCTCCCGCTCCGGATAATGTATCCCAGTTGAGGTTGTTCCTAGGGTTGATTAACTATTACCATAAGTTTCTGCCAAATTTATCCACGGTGCTGCACCCGCTGAATGCTCTTTTGCAGAAGGGAGTACCATGGAAGTGGAGCGAGGACTGTAAGAGGGCCTTTTGCAAAAGCAAGGCATTGATCACCTCAGAGGAAGTGTTGGCTCACTTCAACCCAACGCTGCCTATTCGTTTGGCTTGTGATGCTTCTCCATATGGTATTGGGGCAGTACTCTCACACATGTTGCCAAATGGCCTGGAGAGGCCAGTTGCGTTCGCATCCAGATCATTGACCTCCGCTGAGCGCAACTATGCTCAGATAGATAGGGAGGCTCTCAGCCTTGTGTGAGGAGTAAAGAAGTTTAATCATTACCTGCAGGGCCAAAAGTTCACGCTTCTGACAGACCACCAGCCGTTGGTATCCATTTTTAACCCTAAGAAGGGTGTTTCGGTGATGACAGCACAGAGACTCCAGAGATGGTCCCTTTTCCTAGGGGCACATCAATACCAGATTGAATTCAAAGGTACAAAGCAGCATGGTAATGCTGATGGGCTGTCGCGCCTGCCACTACCTACAGAGGAGGAGGCACCGATGGTTGACCCTGTTGAGCTATTTCACTCGACCATCATCGAATGTTTACCAGTCACCAATGCAAGTATTGAAAGAGAAACCAGGAACGACCCGACACTGTCCCGGGTCTACGAAGTGACAGTGAAGGGATGGCCAGCACATTGTGAACCACTGTTACCGGCATTCTCAGCAAGACGAGAACAGCTGTCCGTCTGTCAAGGAACATTGATGTATGGAACAAGGGTGATTATTCCTCCTAAGTTAAGAGAGAGAGTTCTAAAGGAACTGCATGAAGGTCATCTGGGGGGAGTCAAGATGAAAAGCCTTGCTAGGGCTTATGTGTGGTGGCCGGGTATCGACCAACAGATAGAGGATCTGACGAAAAGCTGCTCAGGGTGCCAAAAAGTGCAAAATGCACCTCCGATTGCACCGCTGCATCCATGGGAATGGCCTTCAACCCCATGGCAACGTGTACATATTGACTTTGCTGGTCCATTCATGGACTCCATGTTTTTAATTGCGGTGGATGCACATTCTAAATGGCCAGAAGTGATTAAGATGACTACCACTACCTCGGAAAAAACGATCGCGGTGCTGAGAATGATATTCGCAAGAAATGGATTGCCAGAACAAATATGTTCAGACAACGGACTGCAGTTCGTGTCAGAAGAATTCCAGAAATTCATGAAGAAGAATGGGGTGAAACATTATACCTCTGCCCCATATCATCCGGCTACAAACGGGTTGGCCGAGAGATTTGTACAAACGTTCAAAAAAGCAATAAAGGCCATGAGCGAAGATCAGATTCCACTACAACACAAGGTGGACAAATTCCTACTGGCATATCGAAACGCCACTCATGCAGTGACAAACCAAAGTCCTGCCATGATGTTCTATAACAGGAGGTTGCGGTCCAGGTTGGACTTGTTAAAACCAAATGTGCGGAGGGAAGTTGAAAACAAACAGTTCCAGCATATAAATAACAAGACCACTCGGAGTTTCGAAATAGGACAACCAGTGTTAGCCCGGGACTATAAAAATGAGAAATGGCAATCTGGAACAATTCGGGCCAGACAAGGACCCCTGATGTACACGGTAGATATTGGTGAAAATGTAATACGGCGTCATGTTGACCAACTGGTAGAATCGAGAACAAGGGTCGAACCCATGGTTATGGCAGAGACAACCGTGGAAGAAGTTAGTGAACCTGAAGCATCTACCTCAGAAGTGAATGTACCTGATGATGATGTCCAATCCATAAGAGACCAACTAGATGAGTCACCCCAGCAACGAGAACCAGAGACCCCTGAAAGGCGTTATCCAACTCGAATCAGGAGGCCTCCTCAGAGACTGAATCTTTGAACTGTTTTGCATGAAGTTGTATATATATATATGTTATTATGTTATGTTAAATGGGGATATAACTGTTAAGCTAAAAAGGGAGGATTGTGGTGTATGTAACCTGTGCCACCTTAAGAGAACTACCTTAAGAGATGTACTACTTTCTCTTGGCTGCTGTATACTGTAATACCAGTGGTGACCACACCGGTATATAAGTGTTGTGTAGGGAATTGCTGGGCAGTTCAGCCCTGACCTCCGAATAGTAAAGACCCGTTAAAAGTTATTCTTGTTGTCTGTGTCCAGTGATTGATCCTAAGCATAACTGGGACACACAGACTCAACAGTAGGTTTTAAGGAGCGTCTTAAAGGAGGAAAGAGAGAGAGTGGCGGAGAGGTTTAGGCAGGGAATTCCATAGCTTAGGGCCTTGGCAGCTGAAGGCACGGCCACCAATTGTTGAGCGATTAAAATCAGGGATGCTCAAGAAGCCAGAATTAGAGGAGCGCAGATATCTCCGGAGGTTGTGGGGCTGGAGGAAAATACAGAGATAGGGAGGGGTGAGGCCATGGAGGGATTTGAAAACTAGGATGAGAATTTAAAAATCGAGGCCTTGCTTAACTGGGGGCCAATGTAGGTCAGCGAGCACAGGGGTGATGTGTGAATGGGAATTGGTGTGAGTTAGGACATGGCAGCACAATTCTGGATGACCTCAAGTTTACATAGGGTAGGACGTGGGAGGCCAGCCAGGAGTGTGTTAAAAGTCAAGTGTAGAGGTCACAGGGGAAGTTTACATAACTCCCAGCCAATGTTTCCACTAAGCTGCATGGCCACATGGCTGCACAATGGTCTGGAGGTCCTGTACAGGCTGCTCATCGGCTTCTACTGGGATGAAACCGCGCATGCACGAAAATGTGAATGGGCCGCACACCCAGTTAAAGGACCTGTGCACTAAAAAATAATTATAGGGAAATTTGCTCCCAGCCCCGGCAAACAATCCATCTGTTACCCACCTTATTCATTTACGTGCAGCCGACTGGGAGACCCTTGATATGTCAGAAGGAACCAGTGGCAAAGAAGAGGAGGGCGGTGGTGGCTTTCATAGTCACTGGTAATGGGTAGCCACTAGGTCCAGCAGGGAGCAGGTCTTCTTCTACAATGCTGCAGATGTCTGTGAACACCTGATGTGACAATCTCAGCCTTGCTCTTCTGAGAGGTCAAGCAAGCTGGGCCTCTGTCTGTACACCCTGTTGTGTGGGTAGTGCCTCCTGCAAACTTCACCCCTCTGTTGCTCCCCTCTCTGCTGCTCCCCTCTCTGTTGCTCCCCTCTCTGTTTCACCCCTCTCGGTTTCACCCCTCTCCTTTGCTCCCCACTCTGTTGTCTACCTCTCTGAACCCCGGGAAACCCATGCTGGAGGCATTGAGACCAAATCTCGGTGAAAAGCACCCTAATTCAAATATGATAAGCACTAACCCACCTCTCCAGAGGAGGTTACTCTCACGCACCCAAACCTGCCGCTGTTAAACGGGAAGCAGGTGCGTTCACAGTGTTTTGGGTTCGGGTTTTAGATTTTTGCCAATTTAACGCATGACTCTCTCCCACCCGTCGTTGGGGAGGGAGGAGCGGTTAAAATTCCCCCCATTGTGTAGAATTTTGAGCACCCTAATTTAGAAAACATATTGGGGCCATGGGAAAAATTGGCACATAAATTTGAAAGAATGAATGGTAGGGATGGTAGGTCAAAGTTATAATGAAAGATTTGAAAAATTAGGGCTGTATTCATTAGCACAGAGAAGATTTGAGTGGAATCAAATTGAAATGTGAAAAGATTTTGGAAAATAAATTGTGGAGGATTATTTCCACTGGTCAGAAAATTGTGACAAGGGGCATAAATTCAGGATTTATATCAGAAACAAAAACAGAAATTAGAAGAAATGTTTTCATGTCAATGGTTGAAGCTGAGTCAATCATAGCATTTAAGAGGGAATTAGAATAAAGAAATGCATGAAGGATACAAGGAGAGGGGGGAAGTAGGATTAGAACAGATGGCTTCAATGTGCAGCTAGCACTAGCAAAGAGATCAGAGGCTAAACTAACTCTTTCTGTGCTGATTCTGCTGTGATTTTAAATTGGGCCAACAATGCCTTCCTTCAATATACGTCTACCTACAGTGTTTCTGAATTACCGTGAATTTTTTTTGGGAGGGTTAAAAGGTTATTGTACTTTCTGAAGGAAAACAGCTCCATTGTAATAATTCACACCCTCTTAATTCCTGAAGGTCAAAATTGAAGTTTTTAAGAAAATCCAAAGTCATATTACAGTTACGGTCATGACGATTTGCAACACCAAATTTTTGATTGACCCCCTTGGAGGACAAAACCCAATTTCTGACTGGTTCCCTTGGAGGACAAGACACACCCAACAGTTTGTCTGGAATGTGTAATTTGATCCTGCCTACTGGAGAGTAATCAAGATCGCTGCAATGTGTAATTTGATCCATTCATTGTGACAGCCAGGCTCCATAGCTCACAGTGCTAACACTACTGCTTTCAGAGAACAGACAGGGCTCACTCTCCCAGGTTAGGAACACTCACAGCACTCACACTGCCGATTTCAGATAGGAAGGAGTGAGGCTATGGCGGGATTTTAAGATGAGTGTGAGAATTTTAAAATCAAGGTGTTGGTGGACAGTGTTTCCCCTAATTTTTTAGCGGTTACACAGTCCCTTTAATGGGCTATGGAGCCCATTCAAAGTTTCACACATGCACAAAAGCTTCCATTCAAAAGCCGGTAAACAGACTGCATGGGACCTCCATATAGCTGCGCAGGCGTGCAGCTTAGCGGGTATGTTGTTGGTGGGCCATGAGCCAATGTAGGTCAACGAACACAGGGGTGATGGGTGAATAGGACTTGCTGCATGTTAGGATACATGCAGCAGAGTTTTGGATGAGCTCAAGTTCATTGAGGGTGGAAGATGGAAGGCTGGCCAGGAGAACATTGGAATAGTCGAGTCCGACAAATAAAACACAAATGTAATGTTATGCGTGTTGTAGGACCAACACAGAATCAATGTTCCCTTTAATTTTGTTTGGCCCTGCGTGGCCCCTTTAAGGGGCGGCACAGGCCATTCAAAATACAGCGTATGTGCGGTTTTTGTATTGACAAGTTGGCTGCGTGGGTTCCCTAGAGCCTTGTGCAGCCAAGCGGCCGTGCAGCTTACAGGGGACATTGCACAGAATACGCTCTCATTTTTAAAAATTCATTTATTTATTGCCCATCCCTAGTTTCCCTTGAGAGGGTGGTAGTGAGCTGCCTTCTTGAACCGCTGCAGTCCGGGAGGGGGGAGGAGAGGGAGAGCATGGTGCAGGTGTAGAGGGGCTGGGGGTGGAAGAATGTGATCCAGGCCTAACAGAGGGCAGGAGAACATGATCTATATTCCCATCTGGATCAGGTTCTTGCTCTCATCCCCCTCCCACTTTAGAACTGGATCATATTCTCCACCCCCACCCCGCTCCTCACTGTTCTCACCGTGCTCCCCATCAACAAGTTCCTGACCTCCTCTCCCTGAGTTCCAGACCTTACCCCTCCCAAGCTCCTGACCTTCTCCCCACTCCTGAGTTCCTGACCTCATTCTCCCCCATCCTGAGTTCCTGACCTTCTCGGCCCCTCCCCAAGTACCTCTCTCTGAACTCCACTCTCTTAAAAATCCACTTCCCCCACGGCCCCCCACCCCACCCACCCCTTCCATCCCCTAGAACAATACATCATGGAACCAACCAGGGAACAGGCTTTATAGATCTTTTATTGTGTAATGAGACAGGATTAATTAGCAATCTCATAGTAATGGGTCATCTGGGGAAGAGTGATCATAATATGATAGAATTTCATATTAAGTTTGAGAGTGAAATACTTAAATCTGAAATGAGGGTCTTAAATTTAAATAAAGCTAATTACATAGGTATGAGGGGTGAGTTGGCTAAGGTGGATTGGGAAATTAGATTAAACGTTATGATGGTAGATAAGCAATTGCAAACATTTGAAGAAATATTCCAAAATTCTCAATAAATATACATTTCATTGAGAAATAATAACTCCATGGGAAAAGTGTTCTATCCGTAGCTAACTAAAGAAGATAAGGCTTTTATTAGATTAAAAGAAGAAGTTTAAAATGCTGTGAAGAATAGTGGTGTGGAGATGCCGGAGTTGGACTGGGGTGGACAAATGTAAGAAGTCACACAACACCAGGTTATAGTCCAACGGCTTTATTTGAAATCACTAGCTTTCGGAGCGCTGCTCCTTCATCAGGTGAAGTGGAGAAATGCAAAAAGACACAGCTTATATAGTCAGGGAATAATGTCAGATGTTTACAGGTAATCTTGCCAACTGCCATTTATCACACCTCGGCAGAGAGATAATCACAGCAATCAAAGATGTGAATGGTGTCCAAACAGGTCAGTCAGGAAAACATTACATCAAAGAACAATGAGGTGGGATCACAAGGGGTCACCACCCACCAGGTACATGGTACATACTCATGTGACTTGGCCAATGTTGTCTACCTCATACGTTGCAGGAAAGGATGCCCCGGAGCATCGGCGAGACCATGCAGATACTGCGACAACGGATGAACGGGCACTGCGCAACAATCACCAGGCAGAAGTGTTCCCTCCCAGTCGGGGAACACTTCAGCAGTCAAGGACATTCAGCCTCCAATCTTCGGGTAAGCATTCTCCAAGGCGGCCTTCGAGACACACGACAACGCAAAATCGTCGAGCAGAAACTGATAGCCAAGTTCCGCACCCATGAGGACGGCCTCAACCGAGATCTTGGGTTCATGTCACGCTACATGTAACCCCACCTGATGCAGGGTCATCCAGACTCGAGTCGACATTGGCTTGTTCTCTCTACACAGATGCGGCCGGACCTGCTGTGATTTCCAGCAAAAAAAATAAAAATGTTTTTTGTCTGTTTTTTTGTTTTTCATACAGACCCCAGCATCTGCAATATTTGACCCCTTGTGACCCCACCTCATTGTTCTTTGATGTAATGTTTTCCTGACTGACCTGTTTGGACACCATTCACACCTTTGATTGCTGTGATTATCTCTCTGCCGAGGTGTGATAAATGGCAGTTGGCAAGATTACCTGTAAACATCTGACATTATTCTCTGACTATATAAGCTGTGTCTTTATGCATTTCTCCACTTCACCTGATGAAGGAGCAGCGCTCCGAAAGCTTGTGATTTCAAATAAAGCTGTTGGACTATAACCTGGTGTTGTGTGACTTCTTACATGTGAAGAATAGTAGCAAGCCTAAGGATTGGGAAAGCTTTAGAAACCAGCAAAGGATGATCAAAAAATTGATAAAAAGGGAGAAAATAGAATATGAGAGTAAACTAGCAAGAAATCTCTCTGGATTTGAGGTAAGTGAGTTTTTAAATAGCATAATAAATGATATATTCTGTTCAACAACCTCTCTCACCCTGAAAATGTAACTTTACAAATGTGGAGTTTCATTGACTCAGTAGAAAATTAATGTTGCAGTTTAAAAAAAATACTTTTAAGGTCTGTGTGTTTTTCTATTTAAATTTCTCCTTTAATCCCATGTGTATGTCCCAATTTTTATTTTGCTTTCTGTACAATGATTTAAATGTAATTTATATTTCCTGTTTTTTACTTCCTGCTTTTACATCTGTGAGGATTCTTCAATTTGATTGGTTGAACAGACACAACAAATCCCCTGTAGAGGGCACCAAATTCTATCTGTTGCCTGAAGATGGAAATCTGCATTGACAAGCCCCCAAAAGGTCTGTGGGCAGCTGTGCATGAGGTGAACCTTCGCTGCTCTCAGCAGAATCTGGGCCATTATCTATGTTAGGCAAACGTTTGAGAAAGTTCTGAAAGACAATAAAATGCTATTGAACAAATCTGAATGAGAGTTACATTCATTTACAGCAACAATAATAAAAGTTCAAAAAGAAGTCAACAGAGACTGATTGACTGATTTGAGATATTTTGGGGGGAAAATTCAGTTGGTTAGCACCTCCAGTTAGCACCTGGTGGGGGCGCTAATGGGGCGCTGATGCAGTACCACCAGGGTGAGGCGAATCCAGCAACGCATGCCAAATCCGCCCCCCACCCTGTAGTGAGGTACTGCCGGGGACCTCAGCGCCAGGCAGATCATGATGTCAGTGAGTATGCAATGCTCACTGGGTGCCTGATCTGCAAAATTCATTGTCGCCCCCTGCCTTAGCACCTCACCATGACAGCGACAACGAGTGGAGGCATCAAGCAGGCAGATGCCGGCTCCAGGGACACTACATAAAGGTATCATGAGTAATGAGTCGCAGCTGTCATGTTAGTGCTGTTTCACTGCTTCCTTGGCAGTTTGACATTGTGCAACAGTTTAATTGAGTCATTTAAAGGTTGTTTATTATCAGGAGTGTTGTGGTTACTAACAATTAGTTACATTTATTCTCACAACATATCAAAGTGCTACACTTGGTTACATTAATGGGGGCTGTGCTGGCGGTTGACCTCGCGCTCCAGGATCTACAGAGGGCTCCAGGAGGGAGTGGAGGCAATGAGAAAGATTGGAACATGTGACCAGAAGGAGGAGAATGGCCATGAGGGTTCTCAACAGGAGGCCTTACCCGCCGAGGGTATTCCAAGAGTACTTCTCCTACCTCCAATTAAGTGAGGAGCAGTGTATTAGAAGGCTCCACTTCAGCAAGGAGGTGGTCACAGAATTCTGCCAGCTCCTGCAACCAGACCCACAGCCTCAGATCAGGGTGACCATGGCTCTCTCAGTGGCAGTCAAGATCATCGTCGCCCTCATCCTGTTCGCCAGCGGTTCCTTCCAGTCTGCAACAGGAGATCTAGCTAACATCTCGCAGTTCACCGTCCATCACTGCATCCGGCAGGTCACAGATCTACAGTAGAAGAAGGGACTACATTTCCTTTCCCATCACCAGAGAGAAGCAGGACGAACGTGCATGTGGCTTTGCCAGGATAGCAGGCTTCACCATGGTGCAGGGTGTCATTGACTGTACCCACGTGACTTTACAGGCACCGGATAAGAATCTTGAGATCTTCCGTAACCGCAATGGTTATCACTCAGTTAATGTGCAGTTGGTGTGTGACCACACACAGCAAATCCTCAATTGATTGCCCGCTATCCTGGCAGCAGCCATGATGCCTTCATCCAGCACTCTTCCAGCCATCACATCAGGCTCGCAGCTGGCTGGTCGGAGACAAGGCTTATCCGCTCTCCACCTGGCTCATAACTCCCCTCCACAACCACAGCACTCCTGCCCAGCACTCATATAATGAGAGCCATGCCGCCACCAGGAACATCATCAAGCAGACCATCGGGGTGCTAAAGCAATGGTTCTACTGCCTTGACCGCTCAGGAGGAGCCCTCCAGTAATTGGTTGAGCGGTTGTCCCATTTTGTGGTTGTCTGCTGCATGCTGTACAACGTGGCCTCATGAGGACCCAACCCTTGCCACCAGGGATTGCAGGACCACCTCAGGAGGAGGAAGAGGGAAAGGAGGCGGAGGAGGAGGAGTACGAGGAGAAAGAGGAAGACAAGGAGGTGGAGGAGGAACAAGAGCAAGGGAAGAGGCAGCCACTCAATCGGCCTTCCGGAAGGGCGTGACCGCCTCATCAGACTGCGGTTCCAATAAATTAAACCCCAGATCCCCATTGCTCACCACATCCCTATCATTCCATCCCTGTTGCAGGCTATATCACAGCGCAAAGCTGAAATGAGAGACACCACAACTTAATCAAAACTGAATTAATAAATTGATCAATAATCAGTGAACATTCGAGGCATTGCTGCACCGGGAACCAATGTAGGTCAGCGAGCACAGGGGTGATGGGTGAACGGGATTGATTTTTTTTAACGAAGGGAGTAGTTTTGTGTAATGTCCGTGTGTAATTGAGACATGGACTGCAGAAGTTGGTTATAACAGGTGTTTACTGAATGGAGACAAAACTGGAACTACTATACAAAGTTACTGCACAGGCTTATATACAGGGGTGGTCACTACTGGTACTGCAGTATACAGGGGCTGCAGAATATAGTTCCTTCTTCAAGGTACATATACTACAATTCCTCCCCTTTTAGCTAAACAGTACATAACATTCGATTAATAATTAAATAACATATTTACAATTACATAGAAACATAGAAGGTAGGAGCAGGAGTAGGCCATTTGGCTCTTTGAGCCTGCTCCGCCATTCAATGTGATCATGGCTGATCATCCAAATTCAGTACCCTGTCCCTGCCTTTTCCCCATATCCCTTGATCCCTTTAGCCTCAAGAAATATATCCAACTCTTTCTTGAATATATTTAATGAACTAGCCTCCACCGCCTTCTGTGGCAGAGAATTCCACAGGTTCACCACTCTCTGGGTGAAGAAATTCCTCCTCATTTCAGTCCTAAATGGCTTACCCCTTATCCTTAGACCATGACCCCTGGTTCTGGACTCCCCGGCCATCAGAAATATCCTTCCTGCTCTAGTCTGTCCAGACCTGACAGAATTTTATAGGTTTCGATGAGATCCCCTCTCAATCTTCTAAACTCCAGTGAGTGTAAGCCCAATCGACACAATCTCTCCTCATACATCATTCCTGCCATCCCAGGTAGCAGCCTGGTGAATCTTCGCTGCACTCCCTCCATGGCAAGAACGTCCTTCCTCAGGTAAGGTGACCAAAACTGCACACAATACTCAAGGTGCAGTCTCACCAAAGCCCTGTACAACTGTAGCAAGACATCCTTGTTCCTGTACTCGAACCCTCTTGCTACGAAGGCCAACATACCATTTGCCTTCTTAACCGCCTGCTGCACCTGCATGCTTACCTTCAGCGACTGGTGCACAAGGACACCCAGGTCTCTTTGCACTTCCCCTTCTCCCAATCTATTGCCATTCAAATAATAATCTGCCTTCCTGTTTTTGCCACCAAAGTGGATAACCTCACATTTATCCACATTATAGTGCATTTGCCATGTTTCTGCCCAATCACCCAACCAGTCCAAATCGTACTGGAGTTTCCCGACATCCTCCTTGCAGCTTACCCTCCCGCCCAGCTTTGTGTCGTCTGCAAATTTGGAGATATTACATACAATTCCCTCGCCCAGATCATTAATATATATTGTGAACAGCTGGGGTCCTAGGACCGATCCTTGCGGTACCCCACTCGTCACTGCCTGCCACTCGGAAAACGACCCGTTTATTCCAACTCTTTGCTTTCTGTCCGCCAACCAGTTCTCTATCCAAGTCAATACCTTGCCCCCAATCCCATGTGCCTTAATTTTGCACGCTTATCTCTTATGTGGGACCTTATCGAAAGCATCTGAAAGTCCAAATACACCACATCCACTGGTTCCCCCTTATCTATTTTACCAGTTACATCCTCAAAAAATTCCAGTAGATTAGTCAAGCATGACTTACCTTTTGTAAATCCATGTTGACTTTGTCCGATCCTGTCACTGCTTTCCAAGTGCTCTGCTATTACATCTTTTATAATAGACTCTAGCATTTTCCCCACTACCGACGTCAGTCTTACTGGTCTATAATTCCCCGCTTTGTCTCTACCACCTTTTTTGAATAGTGGGGTAACATTAGCTACCCTCCAATCCATGGGTACCGTTCCAGAGTCTATCGAGTTCTGGAAGATGACCAGTAATGCATCTACTATCTCTAGGGCCAGTTGCTATATACATTAGCTGAAGTTAATCAATTATAAATTCAGTCTTTGAGGAGGCTTCCTGATTCTGTCCGGATAACGCCTCTTTGGGGTATCAGGTTCTTCTGGCAAAGTTGATTCGGGATCAACATCGTTGTTTGGTTCATCTGCTTCCAATATCACCGATTCTAAGGTAGATGCAATTGGTACTTCGGTTTCATCACCAGGTGTATAGGATCGTGGTGTAGATTTGAAGTTTTCCAGTGACTCTAGAATCTGGTCAGCATGACGTCTTACAATGCTCTCTCCAACGTCCACGGTATACATTAGAGGTCCTTGCCGTGTGCAGATAGTTCTTGGCTGCTATGTCTCTGTGCGGTAGTCCCGGGCCAAAACTGGTTGACCTATCTTGAAACTCCTGGTTGGCCTTTCATTCATATTCTGAAACTGCCTGTTCTCCACATCTCTTCTGATGTTTGGCTTAACCAAATCCAAGCGGCATCTTAGTCTTCGATTGAAGAACATCATGGCTGGAGTTTGGTTGGTGACTGCATGTGTCGCATTCCGGTAGGCAAACAAGAAGTTATCCACCTTGTGTTGTAGGGGTATGTCTTCATTACACATTGCTTTGATAGCCTTCTTGAATGTTTGAACGAACCTCTCAGCCAATCCATTGGTGGCTGGATGATATGGGGTGGATGTGTAATGCTTAACACCATTGTTCTTTAAGAAACTCCTGAACTCTTCAGACACAAACTGTGGTCCATTGTTGGAGCAAATCTGTTCAGGCAGCCCATTTCTGGCGAATATGGTTTGTAAGACTGTGATAGTTTTTTCTGTGGTTGTTGAGGACATTTTTATTACCTCTGGCCACTTTGAATGTGCATCCACTGCAATTAAAAACATCGAGTCCATAAATGGACCAGCAAAATCAATGTGTACCCTTTGCCATGGAGATGAGGGCCACTCCCATGGATGTAGAGGGGCTTGTGGTGGGGCGTTTTGGACCTTCTGGCATCCTGTACAGCTCTTGGTCATCTCTTCAATTTCTCTATCGATTCCCAGCCACCACACAAACGCTCTGGCTAAGTTCTTCATTTTTACCCCTCCCAGATGACCATCATGAAGCTCATTGAGCACTCTATCCTTCAATTTGGGTGGAATTACTACCCTGGATCCACACATCAAGGTTCCTCGGCACACTGACAGCTGTTCTCTTCTCGGCGAGAATGCTGGCAACAGTGGTTCGCCATGTGCTGGCCATCCCTTCACGGTTAAATCATAGACACTGGAGAGTGTCGGGTAATTTCGTATTTCCTTTTCTATGTTTGCATTCGTCACAGGTAGACATTTGACTATGGTCGAGTGGAATATCTCCACAGGATCCACTGCAGGTGCTTCTTCCACCGTCAGCAACGGTAGGTGTGACAATCCATCAGCATTCCCATGCTGTTTAGTTCCTTTGTACTCGATGTCATATTGGTGTGCCCCTAGGAAAAGGGACCACCTCTGTAGCCGTTGTGCTGTCATTATCGGGACGCCCTTCTTAGGGTTGAAAATGGAGACAAGAGGTTGATGATCAGTTAGTAGAGTAAATTTCTGTCCGTGCAGGTAATGATTGAACTTCTTCACCCCCCACACCAGGCTGAGGGCCTCTCTGTCAATCTGGGCGTAGTTACGCTCGGCTGCAGTTAACGAGCGTGACACAAAAGCTATCGACCTCTCTGAACCATCAAGGGATTTATGTGACAGTACCGCTCCAACGCCGTAGGGAGACGCATCACATGCCAGTCTTATCGGTAGTGATGGGTTGTAGTGAGCCAATACTTCTCTTGAAGTGATCAGGCCTTTACACTTCTGAAAGGCCCGCTTACATTCATCACTCCATTTCCATGCTACTCCAGTTTGTAGCAGGGCGTTCAGTGGGTGCAGAATTGTGGACAAATTCGGCAAAAACTTATGGTAGTAACTCACCAATCCGAGGAATGACCTCAGTTGCGACACATTTTCAGGCGCTAGAGCCTTAACTACCGCTTCAATTTTGTCAGGGGACTTATGTAACCCCTCTTCATCAATCACGTGGCCACAATACGATATTTGTTTCTTAAAAAACTCACACTTGGAGCGATTGGCTCATAGCCCATGTTCCCTTAGTCTAGTGAGCACCTGCTCTAGGTTGGCAAGGTGTTCACTGTCATTTTCACCTGTCACTAGGATGTCGTCCAAGTAACACTGAGTCCCCGGAATCCCTTGCAGGACTTGTTCCATCGCTCTTTGCCATATAGCCGGAGCTGATGCAACTCCGAATACCAGTCGATTATACTGGTAAAGACCTTTGTGAGTGTTTATCGTGAGATATTTCCTAGAGGATTATTCAACCTCCAACAGCAAATATGCTTGCGCTAGGTCAATTTTTGTAAAACGTTTCCCTTCAGATAGTGAGGCAAAAATATCTTCTATCCTCGGAAGAGGATACTGTACTGTGTGAAGGGCTGGGTTCACAGTCACCTTGAAATCCCCACAGATGCGAACCTTCCTTGGCTCCTCAGACCTATTGTTAAACGTTTTCTTCATGACAGGAACGATGGGTGTCGCCCACTCACTCCAGTCTACCTTAGTTAACACGCCTGCATTCTCCAGATTCTCCAGCTCTGCCTCGACGGCTGGGCGAATTGCATACGGTACCGGTCTTGCTTTGAAAAACTTGGGAATTGCTTTCTCTTCTATTTTTATCGAGGCGGTTACGCCTTTAAGAGTTCCCAGTTCTTGTTGAAATACCTCTTTAGCGTTAGCCAAGATTTTTGACAATCGTCCAGGTGTGACGTCGTCATCCTTTTTACCAGCCACAGTCAGTGCCTGAATGGAGTGCCAGTCTAAAATTATCTTTCTGATCCATTCACCTCCCAATAACGGTGGTCCACCATCTTGCAGTATGTACAGATACAATTTCTGTATTTCCTTGCCGTTGTATTCGACAGGCACCCTTATTTTCCCTCTGGGGTATACTTTCTGCCCCGTATATGTCTTCAAGACAATGGATGTGTCTTTCAAGGGTATGTGTGAGAATAGCCGCTCGTAGTCTCGTCGATTCATGACTGTCAGGGCTGATCCTGTATCCAATTCCATTTTGACTTGGGACCCTGCTATCGTGAGGGTGACCCAAATGGTTCGGTGATCCTCTTTTGTGATTACGTTGTGTAGTTTGAGACAGCTTAGTCTCTTGTTCCCGGATTCACTATCGCTCTTCTGGTCTTTGGAACTACTGTCCGTCATCTTTTGTACTTTCCTGTACTTTTCCTTAGTAGTCTTTTTGTGGTCATTAGTCTTCTTCCCGGACCTGCAAACTCGTGCAATGTGTCCCATCTTTCCGCATTGCCTGCATGTTTTGTCCTTAGACCAGCAGTCCTTCTGGTCATGGGTTGTTCTGCCGCAGCGATAACATTTTTCAAATCCCCATGCCATTTCATGGGTGCTGTATTCCTGTGGCTTTTGCTGTATTTCTGCAGCTCCCCTTGCTGCTGCTTCGTATGATACTACCACGCTGAAAGCCTTATCTAGCGTCAGCTCTTTCTCTGAGAGTAACATCTTCTGAGTTCCTTCACTCAGGAGTCCACAGACAAATTTGTCCCATAGGGTATCTGCCAGTCCTGCTCCGAACTGGCAGTGCTTTGATAGCTTGCGTAGTTCCGTAAGGTAATCAGCATTGCTCTCATCTTTATGCTGATTTCTCCTGTGGAATTTAAATCTTTCTGCTATCAGCAGCGGTGTAGGATTTAGGTGTTCCTGTAGGATATGAACAATTTCATTAAAACTCTTCTCCATTGGTTTGACTGGAGTGATCAGGTTCCGCAATAGGCCGTACGTTCTTGCGCCCATTAAATTTAGTAGTACCAATGCCATTTTCTCATCGGCTACTTCATTTGCCTTGCAATATACTTCGACTCTTTCCACATACGTGGTCCAGTCTTCTATTGCATTATCGACGGCAGTGATATTGCCAGTCTTCGGCATCTTGGAGATCTAAGATGGCGCCTCCCGCGCTTTGCCTTCTTCCCCGATTGAACAAAACGGCGCCTCCCGCGCTTTGCCTTCTTTCCCGCTGGATTAAGATGGCGCCCCTCGCGCTGCTGCCAACACTGCTCTCCGCGGTCCCCGTGGCAAACTGCAGCTCCTCGCGGCTTTCTGCGCTTCTAATTTCTTTTTCTTCTCTTTTAATTACTGTTCCCGTCGTCAGAGCATACCCTATGGGACAGTTCCCTCCCTCTTCTCGGGTCTGTACGCTGCCCGGCTTCATAGCACCGGCCGCGCCCTGTGTGCTCCACCCTCTATCTCTTTCTCCTCTTCCCGACAACGCTGCTCGGCCCCGTTGAAAAGCCACCCGATCGAGCTCTAGCCCGCCGCAGCCCAGGAAGGATCAATGTACTACCTGCCACCAGCCCGATTAGCTGGAACACCATAGACTGGATAACCAAGCCCAGCTCTCGATAGCCTCTCCTGCAAATCTTCGAATTCGATGAATCAGAGGGCGGTTGCCCACGGTCGACGCCCATTTCTTCTGTTTGTTTTTTTTTCTTTTTGGATTTCTTCCTTCTGGCTTCGACCTCTAATAAATTAGCTTCAGGGATGGATCCCCGTGAGGTGGTGCAGAACTGTAGGTAAGTTCGGATCTGTTCGTCGCCAATGCAATGTCCGTGTGTAATTGAGACACGGACTGCAGAAGTTGGTTATAACAGGTGTTTACTGAATGGAGACAAAACTGGAACTACTATACAAAGTTACTACACAGGCTTATATACAGGGGTGGTCACTACTGGTACTGCAGTATACAGGGGCTGCAGAATATAGTTCCTTCTTCAAGGTACATACACTACATTTTGGATTGTCCTTGTTCTTCAGGATAATCCTGGAGTATTAGGATGCTTTGGCCATCAAGCAAGAGTTGCAATATCCATTGTGGTAGTCCAGGCAGATTTAGCAGTGGCCAATCAGGCCATTGATAAACCATGTGCACTCAAACATCCATAATATCACCCCTCTCCGCCCCTGCCTCAGCCCATCTGCTGCTTAAGCCTCCAGACTCAACTATTCAATACTCTCCAGTCTCCCATCTTCCACCCTTTGTTAACTTGAGCACATCCAAAACTCGGCTGCCCATATCCTAACTCGCACCAAGTTCCGTTCACCCATCACCCCTGTGCTCGCTGACCTACATTGGCTCCCGGTGCAGCAATGCCTCAAATTTTAAATTATCATCCATATGTTCAAATCCCTCCATGGCCTTGCCGCATCCTATCTCTGTAACCTCTCTATCCCTACAACACTCCGAGAACTCTGCGTTCCTCCAATTCTGGCCTCTTGTACATCTCTGATATATATCACTCCACCATTGGCACCTATGCCTTCAGCTGTCTAGACCCTAAGGTCTGGAATTCTCTCCCTAAACCTCTCCACCTCTCTACCTCTCTTTCATCCTTTTAGATGCTCCTTAAAATCTACGGCCTAGAAATTGAGTTGGGCCGCGCCAGGGCTTTAGCGCCGGAAATTTTGCGCCGGCGCTAAGTCCCGCTGCGCGCGCCAAAAATTCAGTAGCGCCGCGCCCAGACGGCTGCGGGCGCCACTGGAGGGTGTCAGCGCCTCCCAATGGGCGCTGACTGCAGGATTGCGGCGCTAATCCCCCGCTGCGGCACCCGATGCGGTGCGGCAGGCTGGGGTACTGCAGGCCTCCTCCTTCTGTTAAGGAGGAGCTGCCTGCAGCCGCCCGCTGGCCGTTGGATTCGGGGAAAAAATGAGCCCGGCACCTCGGAGAAGTGCCGGGCTCTCGGCCCACACACATCTGTGCCGCGGGGGGGTGGTGGAGGAGTCCGGGGAGGGAGGTGCGGGCAGGCGGCCGCCGGGAAAGCGGCCGGCTGCCGCGCCACCTTAATGCGCCGGCGCTAGGACCATGAAGGCACTTCTGAAAAATCGTTGGTTGCGGCTGCCACGGGCGAGGCGGCCGCAACTGAATTTCGGCGTTCGGGCGCGTTACCATGGCAACCGGGACACTGCGCACACCGATGACGTCATCGGTGCCGGCGCAGCGCAACCGGTGTAACGCCGATGGTAGGGCCCTAGTCAATTTCAGAAGCGGCTATAATTGCGGCGCTAGGCCCTCTAGCGCCTCTAAATGGGCGCTGACCCCACTCAATTTCTAGGCCTACCTCTTTGACCAAGCTTTTGGTCACCTGCACTAATTTCTCCCTATATTACTCGGTATCAAATTTTGTGAAGCAGTCACCACCCATTTACTTTAAATAAGTTATGAACTCCATTTAAACAACACACAAAGGAATTTTAGCCTAACTCATTAACCAATACACTACCAGAGAAAATTAAAATCCTTGGAGTCATGTACACTGAATTGAGATATGATATTCTCAGAAAGGAACATGAAAGATGTAAAGGCAGAAACTAAGAGGAAAATGCAATGCGCACAGACAAAAATAATGTTGTAGGTCTTTGTTTTCTGCAGTGAGACAGAAGAAACAACAGGAGAATATTAAAACTAAAAGTGAATATGAGAACACCAAAAAGAGGCACCAGTGCGACACTACTCCAATAGTTGGATCCAGCTAAGGAGAACTGCAATTACATTCCCAGCCTGTCCTATAATCCAGTTTCTTTTCAGTCTGCAAAACCAATTACTCATGTATAATTGGATGAATGATAAATCCAACTCATATATTACAGAATACATATGGTTGCTTTATGATCTAATATAGAATTCAAATACACAGCACTTGGTAAAATCTAATTTTATTTTCTTGGATCAAGACCATAAAATCTACTGCAGCAGATTTCTTTTTAAAGTTAACCTGATATTCTAGTAAATATTGACAGCAGTTAGATAGGTCTGAAAATAGAGAGTAAAATACTATAACTGAGCTAGAACTACAATTGTTGAAACATTTTTGTTTCTGCTCCTTTCGACTCTAGGCTACTACACGCACTACTCACTCCACTCTACCTTCAGTAGCAGAGCCTTCTGCAATTTTGCACTTGCATCATGCATCTGGAATATCCATTTTATATCAATGCTCCTTGCTAAATCTCTCCCCATCTTCACAAACTTCCTTAAAGACTATTTCTTTGATCTTCAATCACCATCTCTTCTCCTAGCTCCTGTTCAGTGGCCAGTATTTCCTTCTTCCATTCTTTTTCTGAAGCACCTTGAAAAGATTTGCTACATTAAAGTCATTATATAGAAAATGCCAGGCTCCACTGCCAGTGTAGAACCTCACTAGAACCAAGTGTAAATCAAAGTTTGGGCTACAAACACAGTAGCACATTTCTGTCCTGTGTTTAAAACTAATACGATTCTGCACTAGCAACAGAGCATTATCATTCCTGCCCTTATAATTGCAATTGGTTTGTTGGTGATGGTTTGCAATTAGAATCATAGAATGGTTACAGTACAGAAGGAGGCCATTCGGCCCGTCGAGCCCATGCCGGCTCTCTGCAAGAGCACTTCAGCTAGCCCCGCTCCCCCGCCCTTTCCCCGTAGCCCTGCAAATTTTATCCTTCAGATACTTAACCAACTCCCTTCTGAAAGCCATGATTAAATCTGACTCCACCGCCCTTTCAAGCAGTGCATTCCAGATCCTAACCACTCGCTGCATTAAAAGTTGTTCCTCATGTCGCCTTTGGTTCTTCTGCCAATTACCTTAAATCTGTGTCCTCTGGTTCTCGAACATTCCACCAATGGGAATAGTTTCTCTGTATCTACTCTGTCTGGACCCCTCATGATTTTGAACACCTCTATCAAATCTCCTCTCAATCTTCTCTGCTCTAAGGAAAACAACCCCAGCTTCTCTATTCTATCCATGTAAGTGAAGTCCCTCATCCCTGGAATCATACTTGTAAGTCTTTTCTGCACCCTCTCTAAGGCCTTCACATCCTTCCTAAAGTGCGGTGCCCAGAATTGGACAGAATACTCCAGTTGAGGCCGAACCAGTGTTTTATAAAGGTTCATCATAACTTCCTTGCTTTTGTACTCTGTGCCTCTATTTATGAAGCCCAGGATCCCGTATGCTTTTTTAACCGCTTTCTTAACCTGCCTTGCCACTTTCAATGATTTGTGCGCATAGACCCCCAGGTCTCTGTCCGATCCATATCACTGGCTTCAACTTTGCTGGCAAGCCTATTATGTGGCACTTTATCAAATACCTTTCAGAAGTCCATGTACACCACTTCAAATGCATTGCCCTCATCAACCCTCTCTATTATCTCCTCAAAAAATTCAAATCAAGTTAGTTAAACATGATTTGCCTTTAACAAATCCATGCGGGCTTTCCGTAATTAATCCACACTTGTCCAAGTGAGTGTTAATTTTGTCCCGGATTATCGTATCTAAAAGCTTCCCCACTTCTGAGGTTAAACTGACTGGTCTGTAGTTGCTGGGTTTATCCTTACACCCTTTTTTGAACAAGGGTGTAACATTTGCAATTCTCCATTCCTCTGGCACCATCCCCATATCTGAACAGGATTGGAAGATTATGGCCAGTACCTTCGCAATTTCCACCTTTACTTCCCTCAGCATCCTAGGAGACATCCCATGCACTCCTGGTGACTTAGATAGTCATAGAGTCATAGAGTTATACAGCACAGAAAGAGGCCCTTCAGCCCATCGCGTCCGTGCCAGCCATCAAGCCCTGTCTAATCTAATCCCATTTTCCAGCATTTGGTCCATAGCCTTGTATGCTATGGCATTTCAAGTGCTCATCCAAATGCTTCTTAAATGTTGTGAGGGTTCCTGCCTCTACCATCCTTTCAGGCAGTGAGTTCCAGATTCCAACCACCCTCTGGGTGAAAAAGTTCTTCCTCAAATCCCCTCTAAACCTCCTGCCCCTTACCTTGAATCTATGCCCCCTTGTTATTGGCCCCTCTACTAAGGGAAAATGTTCCTTTCTATCTACCCTATCTATGTCCCTCATAATTTTGTACACCTCAATCAGGTCCCCCCTCAGCCTTCTCTGCTCCAAGGAAAACAACCCCAGCCTCTCCAGTCTTTCTTCATAGATGAAGCGCTCCAGCCCAGGTAACATCCTGGTGAATCTCCTCTGCACCCTCTCCAAAGCAATCACATCCTTCCTATAGTGCGGCGACCAGAACTGCACACAGTATTCCAGCTGTGGCCTAACCAGCGTTTTGTACAGCTCTATCATAACCTCCCTGCTCTTATATTCTATGCCTCGGCTAATGAAGGCAAATATCCCATATGCCTTTTTAACCACCTTATCCACCTGTTCTGCTGCCTTCAGGGATCTATGTACATGCACACCAAGGTCCCTCTGATCCTCTGTCTTTCCTAGGGTCTTACCATTCATTGTGTATTCCCTTGCCTTGTTAGTCCGTCCAAAATGCATCACCTCACACTTTTCAGGGTTAAATTCCATTTGCCACTGTTCCACCCATCTGACCAACCGATCTATATCGCCCTGCAGACTGAGGCTACCCTCCTCGCTATTTACCACCCCACCAATTTTCGTGTCATCTGCGAACTTACTGATCATACCTTTTATATTCACATCCAAATCATTAATGTAGACCACAAACAGCAAGGGACCCAGCACCGATCCCTGCGGTACCCCACTGGACACAGGCTTCCAGTCACAAAAACAACCTTCGACCATCACCCTCTGCCTTCTGCCACTAAACCAGTGTTGGATCCAATGTGCCAAGGCACCCTGGATCCCATGGGCTCTTACATTCTTGACCAGTCTCCTATGCGGGACTTTATCGAAAGCCTTACTGAAATCCATGTATACCACATCCACTGCACTACCCTCATCCGCACACCTAGTCACCCCCTCGAAAAATTCAATCAAATTGGTCAGACATGATCTTCCCTTGACAAAGCCATGCTGACTATCCCTGATTAATCCTTGTCTCTCCAAGTGGAGACTAATTCTGTCCCTCAGAATTTTTTCCAATAATTTCCCTACCACTGATGTTAGGCTCACTGACCTGTAATTCCCTGGTTTATCCCTACTACCCTTCTTGAATAATGGTACTACGTTAGCTGTCCTCCAGTCCTTTGGCACATCCCCTGTGGCCAGAGAGGTTCTGAAAATTTGTGTCAGAGCCCCTGCAATCTCCTCCTTTGCCTCACACAGCAGCCTGGGATACATCTCGTCCGGGCCTGGGGATTTATCCACTTTTAAGCCTGCTAAAACCGCTAGTCCCTCCTCCCTCTCGATGCTAATATGTTCAAGTATATCACAGTCCCCCTGCCCGATTTCTATGTCTACATCGTCCTTCTCCATAGTGAAC
Source organism: Somniosus microcephalus (assembly GCF_052327205.1). Lineage (NCBI taxonomy): Eukaryota > Metazoa > Chordata > Chondrichthyes > Squaliformes > Somniosidae > Somniosus > Somniosus microcephalus. The sequence goes on from NC_140988.1 coordinate 245,481,193, forward strand.
ACAGATGCAAAAAATTCATTTAAAACCCCACCTACATCTTCTGGCTCCACACACAGATTGCCACTTTGGTCCGTAATGGGCCCTACTCTTTCCCTAGATATCCTCTTGCCCTTAATATACTTATAAAACACCTTAGGATTTTCCTTTATTTTGCTCGCCAGTGTTATTTCATGGCCCCTCCTTGCTCTCCTAATTTATTTTTTAAGTATCCCCCTGCACTTTTTATACTCCTCTAGGGCTTCCTCTGTCTTTAGTCCTTTGTATCTGTCAAAAGCCCCCCTTTTTTCCCTAATCCATTCTTGCAGATCCCTTGACATCCAAGCTTCCCTGGGCTTGTTGGTCCCATCCTTGACCTCTACGGGAACATGTTGCCATTGTACTCTCTCAATTTCCTTTCTGAAAGACTCCCATTGCTCCGATGTGGATTTTCCTACAAGTAGCTGATCCCAGTCCACTTTGGCCAGATCCTGCCTTATCATATTAAAATTGGCCTTCCCCCAATTTAGAACCTTTATTTCCGGTCCATCTCTGTCCTTTTCCATGACTACCTTAAATCTCACCGAATTATGGCCACTGTCACCAAAGTGCTCACTTACTAACACTTCTACCACTTGCCCGGCCACATTTCCTAGAATTAGGTCCAGTACCGCCCCCTCTCTTGTCGGCCTTTCTACATGCTGGCTCAAAAAGCTCTCCTGGATGCACTTTAAGAATTCTGCACCCTCTAAGACTTTCATACTCTGACTATCCCAGTTAATATTGGGGAAGTAGAAATCCCCCACTATTATTACCCTATTATTTGCACATTTCTCTGAGATTTGCCTACATATCTATTCCTCTATCTCCCCCTGACTGTTTGGGGGCCTATAGTACACTCCCAGCAAAGTGCTTACCCCCTTTTTGTTTTTAAGTTCTACTCATATGGCCTCATTAGAGGAACGTGTTAATATATCATCCCTCCTTACAGCAGTAATTGACTCCTTAATTAATATTGTGACACCCCCTCCTCTTTTACCCCCCCTCTGTCTCGCCTGAAGATTCTATACCCCAGAATATTGAGCTGCCGGTCTTGCACCTCCCTCAACCATGTCTCCATGATAGCAACAATATCATACTCCCATGTGTTCATCAACACCTTCAGTTCATCCACCTTATTCGCAAGACTCCTTGCATTAAAAGAAACGCCATCCAGCCTTGCCCTACTCTCTTGTGCCGTTACATATTTGCTCTGCCTTCCAAGCTGACTTGTTTTTTCCTCTATATTTGGCTGTACATCACCCCCTATTATAGCTCCACTCTGTATCCCATTCCCCTGCCCAGTTAGTTTAAACCACCCCCCCAACAGTGCTAGCAAACCTCCCCGCAAGGATATTTGTCCCGTTCTGGTTCAGGTGCAACCCGTCTGACTTGTACAAGTCCCACCTTCCCTAGAAGCAGACCCAGTGATCCAGGAAACTAAAGCCCTCCCTCCTGCACCAACTCTTTAGCCACGCATTCATCTGCTCTATCCTCCTATTCCTATACTCACTAGCACGTGGCACTGGGAGTGATCCAGAGATTACAACCTTTGAGGTCCTGCTCTTTAATCTGCTACCTAGCTCCCTAAATTCTTGCTACAGGACCTCATCCCTCGTCCTACCCATGTCGTTGGTCCCAATGTGAACCACGACCTCTGACTGTTCACCCTCCCCTTCAGAATGCCCTGCAGCCATTCAGTGACATCCTTGACCCTGGCACCAGGGAGGCAACAAACCATCCTGGAGTCACGTCTACGGCCACAGAAACGCCTATCTGTTCCCCTTATGATAGAATCCCCTACCACTATTGCTCTCCCACTCTTTTTCCTCCCTTCCTGAGCAGCAGAAGCACCCTCTTTACTTTAAGTACAGCCAGCCTTTTTAGTATCTCCTCTTTATCAATTTTTATCCCATCCAGTATCTCTTTAAATCATTCTTGATAAGATTACTTAAGCAGTTTAAGTAAAGGGGAAAAGTTAAATATTTGGGATTCTGTTGGTTTAAGAAGAGTAAAACAAGGTTACACTGCAGTAGGAGTAAATTGGCACAGCAGGCAGTGGAAACCAGTTTTCTAACCAATCAGCAGGGGTGACTCATTTGGCTGTAAACAAACAAACAGTATAAAAAGACCAGGCTAGTGCGAGCAAGCACTGAGTGCGAGTCAGCAGAGAGTGCTGTGAGTTTGTGTAAGTGTGTGAGTTAGGGTAAGTGGTGTGTTAGGTGCTCTTTTCAAACTTTAACTCTGTGGGTTGTAGTTAATAAGGCCTTTCTGGTGCAGAGTGACTGTTGGTAAACCATTTAACTGGTGTAATTAGAGAGATTGATTTAAATTAACTCCAATTAATTAAAGGGAATACTGGCATCTATTATCGGGCAGAGGGTGTCCATAACTAACAATAAAAAATTTAATTAATTACATAGAATGGAGCAGGCGATGTGTTACTGTTGCGAGATGTAGGAGCCGGTGAACCCCATTGAGGCTCACGGTGATTACATCTGTGACAAGTGTCTGCTGCTGCAGGAACTCCAGCTCCGTGTTGATGAGCTGGAGTCTGAGCTTCAGACACTGCGACACATCAGGGAGGGGGAGAAGTACCTGGACTCTGTGTATCAGGAGGTGATCACACCTATGAAGTTAATTAATTCAGATGTAGCCCATGGTCAGGGACAGGACGGTGTGACTACAAGTGAGGCAGGTACGGGGATCCAGGAGGTAGAGCTGGAGGAGCCGCAGCCCTTGCTCTTGTCCAGCAGGTTCGAGGTTCTTACTCCCTGTGGGGACGGGAGCAGGGACTGCAGGGAGGATGAGCAACCTAGCCACAGCACCGTGGAACGGGGGGCCATTCAAGAGGGGGGAGTAAATAGAAATGTTGTCGTGGTAGGGGATAGTATTATTAGGGGGATAGATAGAGTTCTCTGCAGCCGAGAGCGAGAGTCCCGAAGGCTGTGTTGCCTACCCGGTGACAGGGTTAAGGACATCTCCTCTGGGCTGGAAAGAAAGTTGCAGTGGGAGGGGGTGGATCCAGTTGTCATGGTCCATGTTGGTACAAACGACATAGATAGGACTAGGAAACCGGTTCTGTTAAAGGATTATGAACAGTTAGGGGTCAAATTAAAAAACAGAACCTCAAGGGTAATAATCTCTGGATTATTACCTGAGCCACGAGCGAATTTGGCTAGGACAAATAAAATTAGAGAGTTAAATGCGTGGCTCAAAGACTGGTGTGGGAGAAATGGGTTTTGCTTCCTGGGACACTGGCACCAGTACTGGGGCAGGAGGGAGCTGTTCCGTTGGGATGGGCTTCACTTGACCAGTGCTGGGACTAGAGTCCTGGCGGATCATATAACTAGGGCTGTAGAGAGGGCTTTAAACTAATTAGTGGGGGGGAGGTTCCTAGAGAGCAAATAATAAAAATGACAACAGAGAAGGTCATAGACTTAGGTAGCAGTGGGGAAATTAAAAACCAGAGCGTGTCAGGAAGGGGCAGAAGGTATGGAGTAAAAGGTAAAGTAATAAAAAGGGCAAAAGCAGGAACTAAGTGACACAAAACATATTTGAAAGTTCACTATCTGAATGAACGTAGCATTCGTAACAAAATAGACGAGTTAATGGCACAAATAACTACATATGGGTATGATCTTGTGGCCATTACAGAAACATGTCTGCAGGGTGACAATGCCTGGGAATTAAACATACCAGGTTATTTAACGATCAGGAAGGACAGGCAGGAAGGAAGGGGAGGTGGGGTGGCTATGTTAATAAAGGAAGGAATCACTGTAATACAGAGAAATGATATTGGGTCAAAAGATCAGGATAATGAAACAGTTTGGGTGGAGGTAAGGAATAATAGGGGAAAAAACACTAGTGGGCGTAGTCTATAGGCCTCCGAACAGTTGCAATTATGTTGGATGGCGTATTAATCAGGAAATAGTTGAGGCTTGTAATAAGGGAACATCTATAATTATGGGGGATTTTAACTATCATATTAATTGGACAAATCACATTGGGCAGGGCTGCCTTGAGGATGAGTTCATTGAGTGTATTAGGGATGAGTTTCTTGAGCAGTATGTAACTGAACCAACCAGGGGGCAAGCAACCTTAGATCTGGTCCTGTGTAACGAGACAGGATTAATTAAAAATGTCCTTGTAAAGGATCCCCTTGGAATGAGTGACCATAACATGGTTGAATTCCATATTCAATTAGAGGGTGAGAAGGTTGGATCTCAAACAAGCGTGCTAAGCTTGATTAAAGGAGACTATGAAGGTATGAGAGCAGAATTGAGTAGCGTGGATTGGGAAAATAGATTAAAGGTTAAGACGATACATGATCAGTGGTGTACATTTAAGGAGTTATTTTACAACTTCCAAAAAATATATATTCCACTGAGAAGAAAAGGGTGTAAAAGAAAAGACAGCCATCCGTGGCTAAGTAAAGAAATTAAGGATAGTATTCGAATAAAAACAAGGGCATATAAGGTAGCCAAATCTAGTGGGAGGATAGAGGATTGAGAAAGCTTTAAAAGACAACAAAAAATAACAAAAAGGTTGATTAAGATAGGGAAGATAGATTATGAAAGTAAATTAGCAAAAAATATAAAAACAGATAGTAAGAGTTTTTATAGTTATATAAAAAAAAGGGTGGCTAAAGTAAATGTTGGTCCCTTAGAGGATGAGACCGGGAAATTAATGGTGGGAAATATGGAGATGGCAAAAACAGTGAATGACTATTTTGTATCAGTCTTTACAGTAGAAGACACTAAGAATATCCCAACACTGGACAAACAGGGGGCTATAGGGGGGGGGAGGAGCTAAACACGATCAAAATCACTAAGGAAGTGGTACTCGGTAAATTAATGGGACTCAAGGCGGATAAATCACCTGGACCTCATGGCTTACATTCTAGGGTCTTGAGGGAAGTGGCGGTTGGGATTGTGGATGCGTTGGTAATAATTTTCCAAACTCCCTGGACTCAGCAAAGGTCCCGGCAGACTGGAAAACTGCTAATGTCACACCCTTATTTAAAAAGGGCAGTAGACAGAAGGCTGGAAACTATAGACTGGTTAGCCTAACATCTGTGGTAGGTAAAATTTTGGAGTCCATTATTAAGGAGACAGTAACAGGACATTTGGATAATCATCATTTAATAGGACAAAGTCAGCATGGTTTTATGAAGGGGAAGTCATGTTTGACAAATTTGCTGGAGTTCTTTGAGGAAGTAACATATAGGGTGGATAAAAGGGAACCAGTGGACGTAGTGTATTTAGACTTCCAAAAGGCATTTGACAAGGTGCCACACAAAAGATTATTGCTTAAGATAAAAAATCACGGGATTGGGGGTAATATTCTGGCATGGATAGAGGATTGGCTATCTAACAGAAGGCAGAGAGTTGGGATAAATGGTTCATTCTTAGAATGGCAATCACTAACTAGTGGTGTTCTGCAGGGGTCGGTGATGGGTCCCCAACTCTTTACAATCTATATTAACGATTTGGAGGAGGGGACCGAGTGTAATGTATCAAAGTTTGCAGATGATACTAAGATGGGAGGGAAAGTAGTGAGTGAGGAGGACATAATAAACCTGCAAGGGGACATAGACAGGCTAAGTAAGTGGGCAGAGATTTGTCGGATGGAATACAATACTGGAAAGTGTGAGGTTATGCACTTTGGCAGGAAAAACCGCAGAGCAAGCTATTATCTTAATGGCAAGAAACTGAAAGTACTGAATTACAAAGGGATCTGGGGGTCCTGGTGCACGAAACTCAAAAGGTTAGTATGCAGGTGCAGCAAGTGATTAAGAAAGCCAATGGAATGTTGGCTTTCATTGCTAGGGGGATAGAATATAAAAATAGGGAGGTATTGCTTCAGTTGTACAAGGTATTGGTGAGACCGCACCTGGAATACTGCATACAGTTTTGGTGTCCATACTTAAGAAAAGACATACTTGCTCTTGAGTCAGTACAAAGAAGGTTCACTCGGTTAATCCCGGGGATGAGGGGATGGACATATGAGGAGAGGTTGAGTAGATTGGGACTCTACTCATTGGAGTTCAGAAGAATGAGAGGCGATCTTATTGAAACATATAAGATTGTGAAGGGGTTGGATCGGGTGGATGCGGGGAGGATGTTCCTGATGATGGGTGAAACTAGAACTAGGGGGCATAGTCTTAGAATAAGGGGCTGCTCTTTCAAAACTGAGATGAGGAGGAACTACTTCACTCAGAGGGTAGTAGGTCCATGGAATATGCTGCCCCAAAAAGCTGTAGTAGCTACATCATTACATAAATTTAAAACAGAAATAGACAGTTTCCTAGAAGTAAAGGGAATTAAGGGTTACGGGGAGCGGGCAGGAATTTGGACATGAGTCTAGGTTCGGATCGGACATGGCCCTGTGGGTAGCGGAGTGGGCCCAGGGGCCGTGTAGCCTGATCCTGCTCCTATTTCGTGTGCCTAATTCTGTTAGATTCAGGAGATGGTTCTGTGATAGTAGATTGGCGGTTAGGATCAGATCAGCCATGATCTTATTAAATGGCGGAGCAGGCTCGAGGGGCCGATTGGCCTACTCCTGCTCTTATTTCTTTTGTTCTTATGTTCTTATTTTCAACTACCTTCTCCTTCACTATGAATTTGGTGGCATCTTCTTCTTTGATAAAGACAGATGCAAAGTATCCATTTAGTACCTCAGCCATGCCCATTGCCTCCATGTGTAGGTCTCCATTTTGGTCCCTAATCGGCCCCACCCCTCCTTTTAGTACCCATTTATAATTTATATACCTATAGAAGACTTTTGGATTCCCTTTTATGTTGGCTGCTAATCTATTCTCATACTCTCTCTTTGCCCCTCTTATTTCCTTTTTCACTTCCCCTCTGAACTTTTTATATTCAGCCTGGTTCTCACTTATATTCTCAACCTGACATCTGTCATACGCCCCATTTTTCTGCTTCATCTTACTCTCTATCTCTTTCAACATCCAGGGAGCTCTGACTTTGGTTGTCCTACCTTTCTCCATCGTGGGAATGTACCTCAACTGTAGCTGAACTGTGGTATCTTGAAGTGGCCATAGATGGAGACAGACACAGGTTAACTCCTTAACATGGTTTAATCAACTCTTGCACATAAAAGCTTCTATTGCCGTATGCAATTCTTAAACAATAACCCTTACTAGGTACTACGTTTTAATTAACCAGTATGCTCTAACCATGGTTAACCCCTGACTAATTTAACAGGTTTGTATAAGTCTTTCTGGTTGCTTGCGAATCCTTTGTGAACGTCTTAATTCCACTTGTGGTGGATTCTCAGATTCATTCGCACTTGAGATTGGAGTAGTCTCTGATGTTGGTTTTACTCTGTCCCGCTGTGGCCTGGCAGTACCAGTGTCCACTGGCACCTTATAAGCCGTGTTGGGTCCTGGAACAGCCTCCTCTACTGCCCTTTGTTCCATCTGAGGCAGTTCCCCCTGCTGCCGGCTGAAAAGCTGATCCACATGCCGACAAACCCCTCGACCATCCCCTAGTAACACGGAGTACGACACAGGTCCTGTAATGTCCTGGATTAGTCCTGGTATCCATTTAGGTCCATAACCGAAGTTCCGGGTGTACACAGAGTCCCCTATGGCGAAATGGCGAGCTTTAGTATGTTTGTCATGGTACGCTTTTTGGTTTGTTTGTTTTGTCTCAACCTTGCTTTTGAGATCTGGATGTATCAGGTCTAACGTGCACCGCAACTTTCTCCCCATCATCAACTCAGCCGGAGAAAGCCCCATCGTAGCTTGGGGTGTTATACGATAACTAAACAAGGCTCTATTGAGCTTGGTCTCCAGGGTGTCACCTGAGCTCTTCCTCATGAGCTCCTTAAAAGTCTGCATGGCTCGCTCGGCTAACCCATTTGAGGCTGGGTGATATGGAGCCGAGGTGACATGTGTGATTCCATTCCTTACCATGAATTCTTTGCTCCCTTCACTAACAAAACACTGTGCATTGTCGGATACGATCATTTCTGGAATACCATGCATGCTGAAGCTGTTCCTGAGACAATTCAGTGTGGCATCAGTCATTGCAGAGCTCACTGGATAAACGTCAATCCACTTTGAGTGAGCGTCAACCAGCACCAAAAACATTTTGCCCATAAAAGGTCCCGCATAGTCTATGTGAATTCTCCTCCAGGGTTTGCTGGGCCACTCCCAGGGATGGAGTGGTGCCCCGGCAGGTGCTTTCCTCTGTTCCTGACATATAGTGCATGACTTTACCTTTGACTCAATTTCAGCATCCAAGTTAGGCCACCACAGGTAGCTCCTAGCCAGTCCTTTCATTCGAGTCATTCCTGGGTGCGATTGATGCAACTGTTCCATCAAAGTAGAGCGTCCCCGCTCTGGGACTATGATGCGTGCTCCCCATAGCACACATCCATCTTGGACACTGAGCTCGTGCTGTCTCTGTCTGTACGGCGCGAACTCCGGTCCCTCACGGTGATCTGGCCAGCCTTTCAACACATACTCACGGACCCTTGACAGAACGGGGTCCTTGGCTGTCCAGCCCTGGATTTGCGCTGAAGTCATCAGGGGACTGATCTCCTGATCCAGCATCAGGACGTGCTCCTCAGGGGAAGTACTGTGAGGAGATTTTGAGAGGGGCAGGCGGCTGAGAGCATCCGCGTTCCCGTTTTCCTTGCCGGCTCTGTACATGATCACATATTCATAGGCTCTTAGTATTACTGCCCATCTCATTATTCTCTGTGATGCCATTTGAGGCACCACTTTCATCTCATTCAGTAAGCTAATAAGAGGCTTGTGGTCAGTACTGATTACAAACTTCCTCCCATATATGTATTATGGAATTTCTTTACTCCAAATATAATGGCCAACCCCTCTTTATCAAGCTGTGAATAGTTCTTTTCCGCAGCTGTGAGCGTGCGTGAAACAAACCTGATGGGCCTTTCTGCTCCATCTGGCATGCGGTGGGCCAACACTGCCCCCACTCCATAGGGTGATGCATCGCAGGACATTATCAGCTCCTTCTTCTCGTCATAATGCACCAACACCCTGCTGGACTGAAGTAGCTCCTTTGACTGCTGAAATGCTTTCGCTTGCTTTGGCTTCCAACGCCGTGGCTCCTCCTTTCTCAGCAGTTTGTGCAGGGGTGCCAGCAGCATCGATAAGTTTGGAAGAAACCGGTTATAATAATTCAGGAGCCCTAGATAGGCTTTCAGTTCAGTCACTGAGGTGGGTGCAGGTGCATCCTGCACTGCCCGCACTTTCCCTGGTGATGGATGGAGGCCTGTGGCATCCACCCGATGTCCCAAGAATGTAACTTCCTTCTCCATGAAGCTACACTTACTCCATTTCAGGTGTAGCCCCACCTCTTCCAGTTGCTGTAGCACTTTGTCCAGTGTTTTTAAGTGATCCTGATCATCACTTCCTGTTAGCAGAATATCATCTAAGTACACGGCCACCTTTGGAATGCCCTGCAGAATGCCCTCCATAGTCCGTTGGAATATTGCTGGGCTAGAACTGACACCAAATGGTAACCTGGCATACGTGAACAGCCCCTTGTGCGTGTTCACCGTGATAAACTTTTTTGACTCTTCATCTAGCAATATCTGCTGATACGCATGACTCATGTCCAGTTTGCTGAATCTTTCTCCCCCAGCGAGCAATGTTAACATGTCCTCCATTCTCGGAGTGGGGCACTGTTCCAGTGATGATACTCTGTTCACTGTTAACTTATAGTCACCACACACCCTTACGCTACCGTCGGGCTTCAATACCGGGACTATTGGTGCCGCCCAGTCTGAAAATTTCACTGGTTCTATTACTTTGTCCCTTAGCAGGCGATCTACTTCCGCCTCAACCTTGGTTTTCATTGCAAAAGGTAATGACCTTGGTTTAAAGAAATGAGGCGTGGCATCACTGGCTACATGAATCTTGGCTGTGGCTCCCCTTAAGGTGCCCAGTTCGTCCTTGAACACTAACTCATGCTTCATCAGCACTTCTTGCAGTGCCTCTGTACTGTCCTCCAGTTTATTCATTGCCTGCCAGTACACACTCAACTCACTGATCCACCCTCGCCCTAACAGGTCTGGCCCTGACCCTGCTACCACTACCACCATAAGCTCTTTGGTGACTCCTTTGTGTTCCACTTGTACTTCGGCCGCCCCCAAAATGTCCACCTTCTGTCCTGTGTAGGTTTTGAGACTAATGGGGCATGTACCTAGCTCTGGTACTTTTGCTTCCCCCCATAGCTTGGCGTACTCAGTCTGCGACATTATGGTTACGCTACATCCGGTGTCAATCTCAAACTTTACTTGACCTCCGTTCACTATCAAATACTGAGTGAGAGGGGGTACGTTGGGCCTTGAAGTGTCTATACTGTATACAGTGAAAACCTCCTCACTAGACTCTTCCTCCTCTTGTATGTAATTTGCCCGCTTTGTGTACTTCTCCCTCCCCCCTTTTGCATGCTTTGCCCCTTTAGCACTGCTTCTCTCACTCACTGCCCTTTTACAGACTTTCTTTAAGTGCCCTATTTTCCCACAATTGTGGCACTTTGCCTTTGCAAACCTGCAGTCCTTTGCATAATGGCTCATCCCGCCACATCGGTAGCAATCCCCAACACTGACTGGTGGACTTTTCGCGCCAGCTTCCATCTTGAAAACAGCTTCTCCCACTGGTTTACTCCATTTCTCCTTGCTCATACTGTTTAAGTCCTTAATGTCCTTGTTAGCCATCTCCATGGCTTATGCTTTTTTAAGTGCTGTCTCAAACGTTAACCCTTCTTCTGACAGCAACCTTTGCTGTATACTGTCGTCGTCAACTCCGCATACTAGTCTGTCCCTTAACATGACTGTGAGCGCATTTCCAAAATTACAGTCCTGTGCGAGCTTCCGAAGCTCCTCCACATACTCAGTAACGCTTTCTTCCGGCCTCCTAATCCTCGAATTGAATTTCCATCTCTGTACTATTTCACTAGGTTTTGGATTGAAATGATTCTTTAGTAGACTCACCAACTCGTCAAAAGATTTTTCTCCTGGCCGCTCCGGGCTCAGCAGATTCCTCATCCGTGTATAGGTTTGCGCTCCCACACAACTCAGTAAAATGGTCCTTTTCTTTTCAGCACTGTCCACCTCATTTGCCATAAAGAAATGGCTCAGTATTTAAATATACTCCTCCCAAGACTGCGACTTGCTGTCAAAAGGTGCCACGGAGCCTACCATTCTTGCCATCCTTGGAGTCCGGTCACTTCAGCCAAAAAATCAAACTCCGTTTAGACTCCCGCGGCCTAGCCTCGTGCTTTTCCGACTAGTTTGTTAACCAACCCGAGCACCTCTTCCGAATACTCCAAAACTTTTCCGTCCTTTATTCTCGTCGCCATATGTGGTATCTTGAAGTGGCCATAGATGGAGACAGACACAGGTTAACTCCTTAACATGGTTTAATCAACTCTTGCACAAAAAAGCTTCTGCCATGAGGCAGCAAAAACAAAGAGTACCACAGTACAGATCAGACTTAACTCAGGAGAGCAATTGCCACAGCACCACCTGGTGGATCAGATTACTCATAACCTCCCAGGTTACTACACGAATCATCTCCTCTTTAAAGGCAGCCCACTGTTCCAGTACAGTTTTGCCTGCCAATCTTTGATTCCAATTTACCCGGGCCAGGTCCATTCTTAACCCACTGAAATTTGCCTTCCTCCAATTAAGTATTTTTACTCTAGATTGCTCCCTATCCTTTTCCATAGTTAATCTAAACCTTATGATACTATGATCACTGTTCCCTAAATGTTCCCCTACTGACACTTGCTCCACTTGACCCATCTCATTCCCCAGAACCAGATCCAGCAATGCCTCCTTCCTCTTTGAGCCAGAAACTTACTGATCAAGAAAGATCTCCTGAACATGCTTCAGAAATTCTTCCCCCTCTCTGCCCTTTACACTATTACTATCCCAGTCTATATTAGAATAATTAAAGTCCTGCATTAACACTACTCTGTAGTTCTTGCACCTCTTTGTAATTTTCCTGAAAATTTGCTCCTCTATATTCTTCCCACTAGTTGGTGGTCTAGTTATTTCTGAATATTCGTTATACTTTTTGAATGGTATCAACTGGATTGAAACTAGCATTGGTAGATCATTTCTTTAAATGGAAAATTAATTCAATGAATTCAATTTAATTCCAACCAGTTGCCCAGAGGACCAGTATAATGGAGTGCCCCAATTGTAATGGTTACGTTCCTGAATAATTAAACATTGCACAGTAACTAAAGTGGATAATTTAATCTCCTATATAATTAATCAAAGCTCTGCAAACCATTCCAAGAATTGAGATTAAGCTAAGAAAGGCTCGTTCCTTTACATAAAGAATGGTTGTCCTTTGAATCACTGTTCATCCAACATTCAAACATGAGGAAATAATCCAAAAGATTGAATTAGAGGCATAAAGAAAACAGATGAAATAAAGTACTAACACTTTCTAAGGTTTGTGGATACAAGGAAACCAAGAATAACAACAACCATTAATGTAGAAAAATGTCCTACATGCTTCACAAAGATGCAAGGAGAAAAATAAATGCCACGTTAAAGAAGCAAAAATAAGGAATGATGACCAAAATCTTGGTGGCTTTTAAAGAGGGTCTTAATGTAAGAGAAGAAGATGGAGAGGCAGAGGGATTTGGAGACAAAATTCCAGAGTGGGACCTAGGCAGCTGAAGACACAGCTGTCAGTGATAAGGTGAAGGCGGGAGGATGCAGAAGAGGCCAGAGTGAAGAGAAATGGTGTTGTAAGGTTGGAGAAAGTTACAGAGATAGAGAGGGGCAAAGGATTTAAGCACAATGTTGCATTTCAGCATTTCTCACTATGCTGCCACAAGTGGCCATTGTTGTAATGCATGTTAAATGCTTTAAAAAAAAATTAATGAAGCACCTTGGGACATTTTTCTACAGTAAAGGGGTGATTTTTATATCGCTACTGCTCCATTTGTACCAGGATAATAGTTGGACCAAAATCGTGAGCATGTTGCTCTCCCATTCTAATTTTCGGATGGATCTCTATTAAGACAAGGATAGCTGCATTAATAAATGTAAATGGGAATCAGATCACATCGTTATGACCCGTGACGGCATCTTTGTTTCTGCCTGCTTTTCTATGTAGCCACAAACCATGTAAGGTGCAAGTCGGTATTTAAACAATATTTAAAAGAATATGGAGAATGGTAGCATAGTGGTTATGGACAAGTTTTATGCTGCGGAATTCTTTTGTCAAATTGGTTTCTGAGCTCCTTGACTTCTCTGGACATCTACACTGCATTTCTGCTTTGAACTACACTGGATTACACTATGGGTGCGATCTTGCCAGCCCTGAGGAGGCGGGTATGGAGGCGGGACGACTGGGAAAATGGCAGAATTTGGGGGCAGGTGCCCAACCCGCCCCCAAACCTCCTCCATGTCATCTTCCCAGGAGCCGGGTGTCCGTCCCACGCCGGGTCCCGTCTCCTTGGAGGTGGGAAGGAATTAAAGCCTATTAACGACCTGTTAACAGGTAGTTAACAGGCAGAAAATAGGATTATCCCCTTTATGCCCCCACAAGTGCGGGCTTCCCGAAGGCTCCGAAACCTGCCAGGTCAGCGAGGCGAGTACTGGGTCTGTGGGAGTCGGGGGGGTGCAAAAGTGTAGGTAAGTTGTAGTGTATGTACTTTGCAGAAGGAACTATATTCTGCAGCCCCTGTATACTGCAGTACAAGTAGTGATCACCCCTGTATATAAGCCTGTGTAGTAACTTTTGCATAGTAGTTCCAGTTTGTCTCCACTCAGTAAAGACCTGTTATAACCAACTCCTGCAGTCCGTGTCTCAATTACACACGGACATAATACTGGCAACGAGCAGATCCGAACTTACCTACAGTCTGCAGCACCTCATGGGGATCCATCCCTGAAGCGAAGTTGTCAGAGGTCGAGGCCAGAAGGAAGAAAGAAAAATAAATAAATAAATAAAACAAACAGAAGAAACGGGTGTCGACCGTGGGCAACCGCCTCTGATTCATCGGAGTTGAAGATTTGCAGGAGATGCTGTCGAGAGCGGGGCTTGGTTATCCTGTCGATGGTGTTCCAGCTAATCGGGCTGGTGGCAGGTAGTACACTGATCCTTCCTGGGCTGCGGCGGGCTAGAGCTCGATCGGGTGGCTTTTCAACGGGGCCGAGCAGCGTTGTCGGGAAGAGGAGAGGGTGGCGCACACAGGGTGCAGCCGGTGCTACGAAGCCGGGCAGCGTACAGACCCGAGAAGAGGGAGGAAAGTGTCCCGCAGGGTTGCTCTGACGAGTGGGAGAAATAAAAGAAATGAGAAGCGCAGAAAGCCGCGAGGAGCTGCAGTTTGCCACGGGGACCGCGAAGAGCGGCGTTAGCAGCAGCGCGGGGGAAGTGCGCGAAGACCACAGGGTGTCGCCATCAAGGCATAAAACGCCAGCAACAGCGCTAGCAGCAGCGGGGAAGACGGAAAGTGTGGGAGGCGCCATTTTGTTAAATCGGGGAAGAAGGCAAAGCGCGGGAGGTGCCATCTTAGATTTCCAAGATGCCGAAGACTGGCAATATCACTGCCGTCGATAATGCAATAGAAGACTGGACCACGTATGTGGAAAGAGTCGAAGTATATTGCGAGGCAAACGAAGTAGACGATGAGAAAAAGGCATCGGTACTACGAAACTTAATGGGCGCAAGAACGTACGGCCTATTGCGGAACCTGATTACTCCAGCCAAACCGATGGCGAAGATTTTTAACGAAATTGTTGAAATCCTACAGGAACACCTAAATCCTACACCGCTGCTGATAGCAGAAAGATTTAAATTCCACAGTAATCTTTGGATTATTACCTGAGCCACGAGTGAATTAGGCTAGGACAAATAAAATTAGAGAGTTAAATGCGTGGCTCAAAGACTGGTGTGGGAGAAATGGGTTTTGCTTCCTGGGACACTGGCACCGGTACTGGGGCAGGAGGGAGCTGTTCCGTTGGGACGGGCTTCACTTGGCCAGTGCTGGGACTAGAGTCCTGGTGGATCATATAACTAGGGCTGTAGAGAGGGCTTTAAAACTAACTAGTCGGGGGGAGGTTCCTAGAGAGTAAATAATAAAAAAGACAACAGAGAATGTCATAGACTTAGGTAGCAGTGGGGAAATTAAAAACCAGAGCGTGTCAGGAAGGGCAGAAGGTATGGAGTAAAAGGTAAAGTAATAAAAAGGGTAAAAGCAGGAACTAAGTGTCACAAAACATATTTGAAAGTTCTCTATCTGAATGCACGTAGCATTTGTAACAAAATAGACGAGTTAATGGCACAAATAACTACATATGGGTATGATCTTGTGGCCATTACAGAAACATGTCTGCAGGGTGACAATGCCTGGGAATTAAACATACCAGGTTATTTAACGATCAGGAAGGACAGGCAGGGAGGAAGGGGAGGTGGGGTGGCTATGTTAATAAAGGAAGGAATCACTGTAATACAGAGAAATGATATTGGGTCAAAAGATCAGGATAATGAAACAGTTTGGGTGGAGATAAGGAATAATAAGGGGAAAAAAGCACTAGTGGGCGTAGTCTATAGGCCTCCGAACAGTGGCAACTATGTTGGACGGTGTATCAATCAGGAAATAGTTGAGGCTTGTAATAAGGGAACATCTATAATTATGGGGGATTTTAACTATCATATTAATTGGACAAATCAAATTGGGCAGGGCTGCCTTGAGGATGAGTTCATTGAGTGTATTAGGGATGGGTTTCTTGAGCAGTATGTAACTGAACCGACCAGGGGGCAAGCAACCTTAGATCTGGTCCTGTGTAACGAGACAGGATTAATTAAAAATGTCCTAGTAAAGGATCCCCTTGGAATGACTGGCCATAACATGGTTGAATTCCATATTCAATTAGAGGGTGAGAAGGTTGGATCTCAAACAAGCGTGCTAAGCTTGAATAAAGGAGACTATGAAGGTATGAGAGCGGAATTGAGCAGAGTGGATTGGGAAAATAGATTAAAGGGTAAGACGATACATGATCAGTGTTGTACATTTAAGGAGTTATTTTACAACTTCCAAAAAAAATATATTCCACTGAGAAGAAAAGGGTGTAAAAGAAAAGACAGCCATCCGTGGCTAAGTAAAGAAATTAAGGATAGTATTCGACTAATAACAAGGGCATATAAGGTAGCCAAATCTAGTGGGAGGATAGAGGATTGGGAAAACTTTAAAAGACAGCAAAAAATAACAAAAAGATTGATTAAGAAAGGGAAGATAGATTATGAAAGTAAATTAGCAAAAAATATAAAAACAGATACTAAGAGTTTTTATAGTTATATGAAAAGAAAAAGGGTGGCTAAAGTAAATGTTGGTCCCTTAGAGGATGAGTCCGGGAAATTAATGGTGGGAAATATGGAGATGGCAAAAACACTGAATGAATATTTTATATCAGTCTTTACAGTAGAAGACACTAAGAATATCCCAACACTGGACAAACAGGGGGCTAAAGGGGGGGAGGAGCTAAGCACGATCAAAATCACTAAGGAAGTGGTACTCAGTAAAATAATGGGACTCAAGGCGGATAAATCACCTGGACCTCATGGCTTACATTCTAGGGTCTTGAGGGAAGTGGCAGTAGGGATTGTGGATGCATTGGTAATAATTTTCCAAAACTCCCTGGACTCAGCAAAGGTCCCGGCAGACTGGAAAACTGCTAATGTCACACCCTTATTTAAAAAGGGCAGTAGACAGAAGGATGGAAACTATCGACCGGTTAGCCTAACATCTGTGGTAGGTAAAATTTTGGAGTCCATTATTAAGGAGACAGTAACAGGGCATTTGGATAATCATCATTTAATAGGACAAAGTCAGCATGGTTTTATGAAGGGGAAGTCATGTTTGACAAATTTGCTGGAATTCTTTGAGGAAGTAACATATAGGGTGGATAAAGGGGAACCAGTGGACGTAGTGTATTTAGACTTCCAAAAGGCATTTGACAAGGTGCCACACAAAAGATTATTGCTTAAGATAAAAAATCACAGGATTGGGGGTAATATTCTGGCATGGATAGAGGATTGGCTATCTAACAGAAGGCAGAGATTTGGGATAAATGGTTCATTCTCGGACTGGCAATCAGTAACAGGTGGTGTTCCGCAGGGGTCAGTGCTGGGTCCCCAACTCTTTACAATCTATATTAACGATTTGGAGGAGGGGACCGAGTGTAACATATCAACGTTTGCAGATGATACTAAGATGGGAGGGAAAGTAGTGAGTTGGGAGGACATAATAAACCTGCCAGGGGACATAGACAGGCTAAGTAAGTGGGCAGAGATTTGGCAGATGGAATACAATACTGGAAAGTGTGAGGTTATGCACTTTGGCAGGAAAAATCGTAGAGCAAGTTATTATCTTAATGGCAAGAAACTGGAAAGTACTGAAGTACAAAGGGATCTGGTGGTCCTGGTGCACAAAACTCAAAAGGTTAGTATGCAGGTGCAGCAAGTGATTAAGAAGGCCAATGGAATGTTGGCTTTCATTGCTAGGGGGATAGAATATAAAAATAGGGAGGTATTGCTTCAGTTGTACAAGGTATTGGTGAGACCGCACCTGGAATACTGCGTACAGTTTTGGTGTCCATACTTAAGAAAGGACATACTTGCTCTCGAGTCAGTACAAAGAAGGTTCACTCGGTTAATCCCGGTGATGAGGGGATGGACATATGAGGAGAGGTTGAGTAGATTGGGACTCTACTCATTGGAGTTCAGAAGAATGAGAGGCGATCTTATTGAAACATATAAGATTGTGAAGGGGTTGGATCGGGTGGATGCGGGGAGGATGTTCCCGATGATGGGTGAAACTAGAACTAGGGGGCATAGTCTTAGAATAAGGGGCTGCTCTTTCAAAACTGAGATGAGGAGGAACTACTTCACTCAGAGGGTGGTAGGTCCATGGAATATGCTGCCCCAAAAAGCTGTAGAAGCTACATCATTACATAAATTTAAAACAGAAATAGACAGTTTCCTAGAAGTAAAGGGAATTAAGGGTTACGGGGAGCGGGCAGGAATTTGGACATGAGTCTAGGTTCGGATCTGTCATGGCCCTGTGGGTGGTGGAGCGGGCCCAGGGGCCGTGTAGCCTGATCGTGCTCCTATTTCGTGTGTCTAATTCTGTTAGATTCAGGAGATGGTTCTGTGATAGTAGATTGGCGGTTAGGATCAGATCAGCCATGATCTTATTGAATGGCGGAGCAGGCTCGAGGGGCCGATTGGCCTACTCCTGCTCCTATTTCTTATGTTCTTATGCCCGCGAGGCCCTGATGTCCAAAGTCTCAGGCTCGGGAGATGCAGGCGCCGAGGCTCTGGGTTCATCTTCCTCCTCGTCTCCGGCCTCGCTGACACTGGCAGGCTGAGGGTCAGGGTGGTCAGATGCTGGCTCACTGTCTGAAAGCAGGAAGGCACAAGAGTGGGTTTAACATGAGGGGAGAGGAGCAGGGAGGGAGTGAGGAATGGAGACAGTATAATTTGATAGAAAGTGGGAAGGGCTTGTGTTGTGAGGAGGAAATGGTATGGGGGAAGAGGGAGAGGTAATGAACATACCTTTGTTGTCCCCAAGGGGGTCGACCACTCCAATCAACACAGCACCCACGACATGGCTCGCGACGATACTCCGCACTCATTCCTCCAGGTGTGCGAGTGGCCGCAGCGCCACCTGCCCGCCTCCCGTGTGCTGCAGCTCCCTCCTGGATGTGGGTGGAGAGCAATATGAGGAAGTGGTCAGAGATGGTCTTATCTGCGATTGACACGATGTGAGTAGCGAGGCCACGAGAGATGGCAAGGTCAAGGGGATGGCCATGAATATGGGTTGGGGAGTTTACATGGAGGGAGAGATTAAGGGAGGATAGGAGGCTGGTGAACTCAGGGGAGAGAGAGCTTGATGACTTGAGATGGAGGTTGAAATCACCAAGGATGAGAATTCGTTCGGTGCAGAGGCTGAGGGAGGAGATCAGTGAAGATATCTCAGTAATAAGTTTTTTATGGTACTTAGGTGGGCGGTAGAGAACAAGGGGGAGAAATTTGGTATCGCCCATTTTGGGATGCTAAAATTGGCCGGCGACAACGAGCACCCGATGAGAATTATCGCCGGACACCGCGATATTCACCTCCAACGCCCCTGGAGGTGATTGCAGTGCTAAATCAAGCGCCACACACCCCTCTTAGGGCGCTAACATCGAGGAGCGGGGTGCTACCTCAGAGCGCTTACATCATGACTTGCCCGCGCTCGTCTTGTCCATGAGACCCACTTCCTGCTCCCTCAACCCTATTCCCACCAAACTGCTGACCACCCAACTTCCTTTTCTGGCTCCCATAATTGCTGACATTGTTAGTGGTTCTCTCTCCTCAGGTACTAGCCCCCTCTCTCTCAAATCTGCAGTCATCACCCCTCTCCTCAAAGAACCAACCCTTGATCCCTCCATCTTTGCAAACTACCGCCCCATCTCCAACCCCCCTTTCCTCTCCAAAGTCCTTGAATGTGTTGTCGCCTCCCAAATCCGTGCCCATCTTTCCCGTAATTCCATGTTTGAGTCCCTCCAATCAGGTTTCCACCCTTGCCACAGTACCAAAACGGCTCTCATCAAAGTCACAAATGACATCCTTTGTGACTATGACAAAGGTAAACTATCCCTCCTTGTCCTTCTTCACTTGTCTGCAGCCTTTGACACAATTGACTACTCCATCCTCCTCCAACGCCTCTCCACCGCCGTCCAGCTGGGTGGGACTGCACTGGCCTGGTTCCATTCTTATCTATCTAATCGTAGCCAGAGAATCACCTGCAACGGCTCCTCTTCCCGCTCCTGCATCGTTACCCCTGGTGTCCCCCAAGGATCTATCCCTGGCCCCTCCTATTTCTCATCTACATGTTTCCCCTTGGTGACATCATCCAAAAATACAGCGTTAGTTTCCACATTTATGCTGACGACACCCAGCTCTACCTCACCACCACTTCTCTCGACCCCGCCACAGTCTCTAAATTGTCAGACTGCTTGTTCGACATCCAGTTCTGGATGAACAGAAATTTTCTCCAATTAATTATTGGGAAGACTGAAGCCATTGTTTTCAGTCCCTGCCACAAACTTCGTTCCCTAGCCATTGACTCCATCCCTCTCCCTAACATCTGTCTGAGGCTGAGCCACACTGTTCGCAACCTTGGTGTCATATTTGACCTTGAAATGAGCTTCCAACCAGCATAACTAAGACCACCTATTTCCACCTCCGTAACATCGCCCGTCTCCGCCCTTGCTTCAGCTCATCCACTGCTAAAACTCTCATCCATGCCTTTGTTACCTCTAAACTTGACTATTCCAATGCATTCCTGGCCAGCCTCCCACATTCTACCTTACATAAACTTGAGGTGATCCAAAACTCGGCTGCCCATGTTCGAACTCACACCAAGTCCCACTCACCCATCACCCCTGTGCTCGTCGACCTACATTGGCTCCCGGTTAAGCAATGCCTCGATATAAAAATTTTCATTCTTGTTTTCAAATCCCTCCATGGCCTCGCCCCTCCCTATCTCTGTATTCTCCTTCAGCTCCACAAGCCACCCCCCCGAGATATCTGTGCTGCTCTAATTCTGCCCTCTTGAGCATCCCTGATTATAATCGCTCAACCTTTGGTGGCCGTGCCTTCTGTTGTCCAGGCCCTAATTCTCTGGAATTCCCTGCCTAAACCTCTCTGCCTCTCTACCTCTCTTCCCTCCTTTAAGTCACTCCTTAAAACCTACCTCTTTGACCAAGCTCTCTCCTTATGTGGCTCGGTGTCAATTTTTTTTGGCTTTTAATAGTCCTCTGAAGAATCATGGTACGTTTTACTACATAAAAGGTGCTATATATATACAAGTTGTTGTTTTTGTTACTGGACTAGGAATCCAGGGGACTGGATGAATGATTCATATCAGCTGGGGAATTTAAATTCAGTTAATTAAATAAATCTGGAATACAAAAGCTAGTATCTGTAATGGTGACCATGAAACTATCAGATTATCGTAAAAACCCATCTGGTTCACTAATGTCCTTTAGGGAAAGAAATCTGCCATCCTTACCTGGTCTGGCCTATATGTGACTCCAGACCCACAGCAATGTGGTTGACTCTCTGCCCTCTGAAATGGCCTAGCAAGCCACTCAGTTATAACAAACCACCAAGAGAAATAATGAAAAGAATAAAAACCGGATGGACCACCCGCCATCGACCTCGGCACTGGCTTCAAACACGACAATGGCACACCCAGCCCAGTCGACCCTGGAAAGTCCTCCTCACTAACATCTGGGGACTTATATAAAAATTGGGAGAGCTGTCCCACAGACTAGTCAAGCAACAGCCTGACATAGTCATACTCACAGAATCATACCTTTCAGCCAACTCCTCCATCACCATCCCTGGGTATGTCCTGTCCCACCGGCAGGACAGACCCACCAGAGGTGGTGGCACAGCAGTATACAGTCGGGAGGGAGTAGCCCTGGGAGTCCTCAACATTGACTCCGGACCCCATGAAGTCTCATGGCTTCAGGTCAGGCATGGGCAAGGAAACATCCTGCTGATTTCCACCTATCCGCCCCCCCTCAGCTGATGAATCAGTACTCCTCCATGTTGAACACCACTTGGAGGAAGCACTGAGAGTAACAAGGGCACAGAATGCACTCCGGCTGGGGGGCTTCAATGTCCATCACCAAGAGTGGCTCGGTAGCACCACTACTGACCGAGCTGGCCACGTCCTGAAGGAAGTAACTGCCAGACTGGGCCTGTGGCAGGTGGTGAGAGAACCAACACAAGGAAAATACCTATTGACCTTGTCCTCAACAATCAATCTATCAAGCAGATGCAAATATCCAGTGACCACCACACAGTCCTTGTGGAGACGAAGTCCTGTCTTCACACTGAGGACACCCTCCATCGTGTTGTGTGGCACTACCACTGTGTTAAATGGGATAGATTCAGGACAGTTCTAGCAGCTCAAAACTGGGCATCCATGAGGCACTGTGGGCCATCAGCAGAGCAGAGTTGTATTCCACCACAATCTGTAACCTCATGGCCTGACATATCCCTCACTCTACCATTACCATCAAGCCAGGGGATCAACCCTGGTTCAATGAGGCGTGCAGACGAGCATGCCAGGAGCAGCACCAAGCATATCTAAAAATGAGGTGCCAACCTGGGGAAGTTGCAACACAGGACTACTTGCATGCTAAAAAGTGGAAGCAGCATGCTATAGACAGAGCTAAGCAATCCCACAATCAACGGATCAGATCAAAGCACTGCACTCCTGCCACATCCAGTCGTGAATGGTGGTGGACCATTAAACAACTAACGGGAGGTGGAGGCTCCATGAATATCCCTATCCTCAATGATGGTGGAGCCCAGCACGTGAGTGCAAAAGACAAGGCTGAAGCGTTTGCAACCGTCTTCAACCAGAAGTGTTGAGTGGATGATCCATATCGGCCTCCTCCTGAGGTCCCCACCATCAGAGAAGCCAGTCTTCAGCCAATTCGATTCACTCTACGTGATATCAAGAAACGGCTGAGCACACTGGATACAACAAAGGCTATGGGTCCCGAAAACATCCCAGCTATCGTGCTGAAGACTTGTGCACCAGAACTAGCCAAGCTGTTCCAGTGCAGCTACAACACTGGCATCTACGAACAATGTGGAAAACTGCCCAGGTATGTCCTATCCACAAAAAGCAGGACAAATCCAATCCACCCAATTACCGCCCCATCAGTCTACGCTCAATTATCAATAAAGTGGTGGAAGGTGTCGTCGACAGTGCTATCAAGCAGCACATACTCACCAATAACCAGCTCATAGAAGCTCAGTTTGGCTAACGCAAGGACCACTCAGCACCAGACCTCGTTAAAGCCTTGGTCCAAACATGGTGTAGGGTACTCAAAATTACCACATTCCCCAAAAGTTATGGATAAAGGGACCCTGTATGGACAAGTTATTAAAAAAGCGTACCCAAAATGGCTTCTGAAACCTCGTGACCAAAACTTATAGGATTTTAAAAGCAAGGCCCTGCAAAAGGCAGGCACTTTCAAAACCTGAAACGAAACCTAACATGTATGAATCCATGAAAGACTTTGTAAAGCCAGACAGCTAGGTAAACACAGAATATGCATTCTTCATCTTGGAACAGATCAAGTCAGAATGGGCCTAATCTTGAGGCATTTAATTTCTGCATACATAATCGGTAACAGGTCACAGTAGCTACCGGGCCAGGAAAAGGACAATTACATTTCATAAATAACAAACAGCCAGGATATCGAAGCCATTAAACCAGGAGACAACCGCCCCAAAAGCCGTTAAAGTGGATGACCGTAATCACTTTGGACGAGCCCGCCAAAAGTTAGACAAAGGACTGGCCTGATTTGGCGTGCAGATAAGGGATGAAGAACCGGGTATAATTGTAGGCCACCGGTAGCCAAGGTCTCTTCGCTCGTGCCTCTTGCCTCTCGCTTCGTGCATTGTCACGGGCTCCCTTCTCCCTCCCCGCACCGCTCAACACCAAGGATGCCCATTACTACACCGAGGGCCGAACGCGGGAGGAGAACGAGATCCAATTCAAGATGCACAGGACATACAGGGCCACGAACGGGCAGACGAGACAAGACAAGACGAGATGAGAAAACGGTAAAACCGATAAAGGCAGAGAAGGGCAGCAAGAAGAAGCGTTGGGGGACAAACGGCCTAGTTATAAGCTGGCGTTTCAAGCTTGGGTAGTAAAATCAATTTGACAATATAGGCCGCCAACCGAGCCCCAACCGTAATAATACCGTCGGCAACCAAACTGCCAGAAGAAGAAGAAGACCCATCACGGCAACGAAGACATTAATGGAGGAAAAGGAGGGTGCTTCACACAAACAACTCCATCGCTGCACCCTGTGACCATGTGACAACGACGAACCCCAAAGGACAACAAGAGCGAACCCCAAAACCCACAACCAATTGAAACAACAGGTTTTGAATTGGTGAGCATAAATCCCTGGCACCTCATAACTTAATTTATTAGGTACTAGCTGGGGGAGCCCGGCGGTGCCGAGGCTTTCTCGAGGGCATGTTGTTGTTGGAAGAGAGAGAGGGAGCGACTGGGGGGAAGAGAGAGAGGGAAGGAGAGAGAGAGGGAATGAGAGCGAGGGAAGGAGAGAGGGAAGGAGAGAGAGAGGGAAGGAGAGAGAGAGAGGGGGGGAAGGAGAGAGAGAGAGGGGGAAGGAGAGAGAGAGAGATGGAAGGAAAGAGAGAGAGATGGAAGGAGAGAGAGAGAGAGAAGGAGAGAGAGGGAAGGAGAAATAGAGGGAAGGAGAGAGAGACAGAGAGAGGGAAGGAGAGAGAGAGAGAGAGAGGGAAGGAGAGAGAGATTGGGAGTGTGAGAGAGAGAGATTGGGAGTGTGAGAGAGATTGGGAGTGAGAGAGAGAGAGATTGGGAGTGAGAGAGAGAGAGATTGGGAGTGAGAGAGAGAGAGATTGGGAGTGTGAGAGAGATTGGGAGTGAGAGAGAGAGATTGGGAGTGAGAGAGATTGGAGTGTGAGAGAGAGAGAGAGATTGGAGTGTGAGAGAGAGAGAGATTGGGAGTGTGAGAGAGAGAGATTGGGAATGTGAGAGAGAGAGAGAGACTGGGAGTGTGAGAGAGAGAGATTGGGAGTGTGAGAGAGAGAGATTGGGAGTGTGAGAGAGACTGGGAGTGTGGAGAGAGAGATTGGGAGTGTGAGAGAGAGAGAGATTGGGAGTGTGAGAGAGAGAGAGATTGGGAGTGTGTGAGAGAGGAGATTGGAGTGTGTGAGAGAGAGATTGGGAGTGTGAGAGAGAGAGATTGGGTGTGTGAGAGAGAGGAGATTGGAGAGTGTGAGAGAGAGAGACTGGGAGTGTGAGAGAGAGACTGGGAGTGTGAGAGAGAGAGAGATTGGGAGTGTGAGAGAGAGAGAGATTGGGAGTGAGAGAGAGAGAGATTGGGAGTGTGTGAGAGAGAGATTGGGAGTGTGTGAGAGAGAGAGATTGGGAGTGTGAGAGAGAGAGAGAGATTGGCAGTGTGTGAGAGAGAGATTGGGAGTGTGTGAGAGAAGAGATTGGGAGTGTGAGAGAGGAGAGAGATTGGGAGTGTGAGAGAGGAGATTGGGTGTGTGAGAGAGAGAGATTGGGAGTGTGTGAGATAGAGAGACTGGGAGTGTGAGAGAGATTGGGAGTGTGAGAGAGAGAGAGATTGGGAGTGTGTGAGAGAGAGAGATGGGAGTGTGAGAGAGAGCGATTGGGAGTGTGTGAGAGAGATTGGGAGTGTGTGTGAGAGAGAGATTGGGAGTGTGTGAGAGAGAGAGATTGGGAGTGTGTGAGAGAGAGAGATTGGGAGTGTGAGAGAGAGAGAGATTGGGAGTGAGTGAGAGAGAGATTGGGAGTGAGAGAGAGATTGGGTGTGAGTGAGTGAGAGTTTGGGAGTGTGAGAGTGAGATTGGGGTGTGAGAGTGAGGAGATTGGGAGTGTGAGAAAGAGAGAGATTGGGATGTTGTGTGTGAGAGAGAGGATTGTGAGTGTGAGAGTGAGTGAGATTGGAGTGTGAGTGAGAGTGATTGGGAGTGTGTGAGAGGGAGAGTTGGGAGTGTGAGAGACAGAGAGAGATTGGGAGTGTGAGAGAGAAGAGATTGGGAGTGTGAGAGAGAGAGATTGGAGTGTGAGAGAGAGAGAGATTGGGGTGTGAGAGAGAGAGACTGGGGAGAGAGAGAGAGAGGGCCCTAAAAAGAGAATATAAACTGGCAGACTACCTCACGACATCAGAGACACAAAACAGAGACAGACCCTCACCAGGTACAGACTAAGCGACCACCAACTGGAAATTGAAAAAGGCAGATACAAGAAATCCTGGCAGCTAGAGAGAATAGAATTTGCGATCAATGTCTGGCTGGCGAGGTTGAAACAGAAATGCATTTCCTCCTAAAATGCGAAAAATTCAACACATCAAGAAACTTATTATTCAACAAGCTAAGCCAAACAACCCCAGATTTCAAGGAATTGGATGATCTGTCAAAATGAGATTAGTCCTAGGAGAAGGAGACAGACCATACCTTGGGGCCAAATATGTAACAACATGTCACAACCTGAGGACTGTTTAAAATTAAGACTGTTTTAAAATTAATATTGAACGTACAAATGAAGTACAAAGACTGTTTAAAATTAATATTGTTTAAAAGTAATATTGTATGTACCCAACAAATGTCAAATCGATTGACACCTACAGAATGTTGGAAAACTGTACCTTTTTGCTATGTAAGCTTTGGCAATATGGTTCTCTGTAAACTTTCATGCCAATAAAGCATATTTTAATTGGATAATTGGAATGGAGAGAATGGGGAGATAGAGAGAGAGAGAGAGATTGGGAGTGAGAGAGAGAGAGAATGGGGGAGATAGAGAGAGAGAGAGAGATTGGGAGTGTGAGAGAGAGAGACTGGGGAGAGAGAGAGAGAATGGGGAGATAGAGAGAGAGAGATTGGGAGTGAGAGAGGGAGAGATTGGGAGTGTGAGAGAGAGAGATTGGGAGTGTGAGAGAGAGAGACTGGGAGTGTGAGAGAGATTGGAGAGCGTGAGAGAGAGGAGACTGGGAGAGAGAGAGAGAATGGGGAGATAGAGAGAGAGAGCGACTGAGGGGGAGAGAGCGACTGAGGGGTGAGAGAGAGATGTGGAGAGAGAGAGAGGGAGAGACTGGGGAGATAGAGAGAGAGACTGAGGGGGGAGAGAGAGAGAGGACTGAGGGGGGGGAGACAGAGCGACTGAGGGAGAGAGAGAGGGAGACTGGGGGAGAGAGAGAGAGATGGGGGAGAGAAAGAGAGAGAGAGAGACGGGGGAGAGAGAGGAGAGAGACTTTTGAGGGCATGTTGTTGTTGGAAGAGAGCGAGTGGGGGGGGGGAAGAGAGAGAGCGAGTGGGGGGGGCGGTGCAGAGGCTTTTTTGAGGGCATGTTGTTGGAAGAGAGAGAGGGAGCGACTGGGGGGGGGAAGCGAGAGAACGACTGGGGGGGGAAGCGAGAGAGCGACTGGGGGGAAGAGAGAGAGCGACTGGGGGGAGAGAGAGAGCGATGGGGGGAAGAGAGAGAGCGACTGGGGGGGGAAGAGAGAGAGCGACGGGGGGGGAGGAGAGAGAGCGACGGGGGGGAGAGAGAGAGCGACGGGGGGGAAGAGAGAGAGCGACGGGGGGGGAAGAGAGAGAGCGACGGGGGGAAGAGAGAGCGCGACGGGGGGGGAAGAGAGAGCGCGACGGGGGGGAAGAGAGAGCGCGACGGGGGGTAAGAGAGAGAGCGCGACAGGGGGGAAGAGAGAGCGCGCGACGGGGGGGAAGAGAGGGAGCGCGACGGGGGGGAAGAGAGAGAGCGCGACGGGGAGAAGAGAGAGAGCGCGACGGGGGGAAGAGAGAGAGCGCGACGGGGGAAGAGAGAGAGCGCGACGGGGGAAGAGAGAGAGCGCGATGGGGGGAAAGAGAGAGAGCGCGACGGGTGGAAGAGAGAGCGCGACGGGTGGAAGAGAGAGAGTGCGACGGGGGGAAGAGAGAGAGCGCGACGGGGGAAGAGAGAGAGCGTGACGGGGGAAGAGAGAGAACGCGACGGCGGGGGAAGAGAGAGAGCGCGACGGGGGGGGAAGAGAGAGCGCGCGACGGGGGGGGGAAGAGAGCGCGACGGGGGGGGAAGAGAGAGAGCGCGACGGGGGGGGAAGAGAGAGAGCGCGACGGGGGGGGGGGGGGGAAGGGTGGCCCGATGGACCCCCTGCGAAGGAAGAAGGTAAGCTCTCCCACCCCTTCACTCTTTCCCCTCCCTGTCCCACCCCTTCACTCTTTCCCTTCCTCACCCTCTCTCTCCCTCCCCCGTCTCTCCCTGCTTTACTCTCCCTCCCCCTCTCCTCACAATCTCCCTCCCTCACCCTCTCTCCCCTCCCCGTCTCTCC